>NW_026611099.1:0-255972 GCF_029633865.1 Lampris incognitus
TTTAAACGCGTTTTCTCCTCGAGAGAAACATGATTTCACTAAAAACGTTATAGTTTAAACATGCCTGTTTGTACATGTGTGCAAACACTCAGAGCCTTAAGATAGGGGTTTCACCAATGTGTTTTTTGGTGAGAAACCTTCTATTTCAAGGTTCTGTGCGTTTTCAGACAAGTACAATATGTATTTATAGTGTTTCTGATGAAATCCCTCCTTTTAATGCATTTTCTCACAGAAAACGAGTCTCTCGCCATGGGAACATGGCTTTTTTTGAAAAAGCATATTCTGGTCGAGAAATCGTGTTTTAAGCAATAAAAACGACTCCCGGCCTTAATTGGTTCACATTTGTACTTTTGGTAAGCTAGCCCGTATTCATAACGCACTAAACCTTTTTATCGCGTTAAACGCCTTTTCTCGACGAGAAAAGCACAATTTCATCAAAAACAAACAAAACAAGAAAAATGAATCTATTCAACAAGTCTGCAACACGTCCTTAAGAGTTACATGATTTCACCCAATGCCAATGTGTAATTTCTCCAGTTCTGATCATTGTTTAGGTTTGTTGGTAGCTTGGTCAATGCCAAAACACAGTGAGATCTTTTTATGGCTTTAAACGCGTTTTGTCCTCGAGAGAAACATGATTTCACTAAAAACGGTATAGTTTAAACATGCCTGTTGTACATGTGTGCAAACACTCAGAGCCTTAAGATAGGGGTTTAACCAATGTGTTTTTTGGTGAGAAACCTTCTATTTCAAGGTTCTGTGCGTTTTCAGACAAGTACAATATGTATTTATAGTGTTTCTGATGAAATCCCTCCTTTTAATGCATTTTCTCACAGAAAACGAGTCTCTCGCCATGGGAACATGGCTTTTTTAAAAAAGCATATTCTGGTCGAGAAATCGTGTTTTAAGCAATAAAAACGACTCCCGGCCTCATTTAGTTCACATTTGTACTTTTAGTAAGCTATCCCGTATTCATAACGCACTAAACCTTTTTATCGCGTTAAACGTCTTTTCTCGACGAGAAAAGCAATTTCATCAAAAACAAACAAAACAAGAAAAATGAATCTATTCAACAAGTCTGCAACACGTCCTTAAGAGTTACATGATTTCACCCAATGTCAATATGTAATTTCTCCAGTTCTGATCATTTTTTAGGTTGTTGGTAGCTTGGTCAATGCCAAAACACAGTGAGATCTTTTTATGGCTTTAAACGCGTTTTGTCCTCGAGAGAAACATGATTTCACTAAAAACGTTATAGTTTAAACATGCCTGTTTGTACATGTGTGCAAACACTCAGAGCCTTAAGATAGGGGTTTCACCAATGTGTTTTTTGGTGAGAAACCTTCTATTTCAAGGTTCTGTGCGTTTTCAGACAAGTACAATATGTATTTATAGTGTTTCTGATGAAATCCCTCCTTTTAATGCATTTTCTCACAGAAAACGAGTCTCTCGCCATGGGAACATGGCTTTTTTGAAAAAGCATATTCTGGTCGAGAAATCGTGTTTTAAGCAATAAAAACGACTCCCGGCCTTATTTGGTTCACATTTGTACTTTTGGTAAGCTAGCCCGTATTCATAACGCACTAAACCTTTTTATCGCGTTAAACGCCTTTTCTCGACGAGAAAAGCAATTTCATCAAAAACAAACAAAACAAGAAAAATGAATCTATTCAACAAGTCTGCAACACGTCCTTAAGAGTTACATGATTTCACCCAATGTCAATATGTAATTTCTCCAGTTCTGATCATTTTTTAGGTTGTTGGTAGCTTGGTCAATGCCAAAACACAGTGAGATCTTTTTATGGCTTTAAACGCGTTTTCTCCTCGAGAGAAACATGATTTCACTAAAAACGTTATAGTTTAAACATGCCTGTTTGTACATGTGTGCAAACACTCAGAGCCTTAAGATAGGGGTTTCACCAATGTGTTTTTTGGTGAGAAACCTTCTATTTCAAGGTTCTGTGCGTTTTCAGACAAGTACAATATGTATTTATAGTGTTTCTGATGAAATCCCTCCTTTTAATGCATTTTCTCACAGAAAACGAGTCTCTCGCCATGGGAACATGGCTTTTTTGAAAAAGCATATTCTGGTCGAGAAATCGTGTTTTAAGCAATAAAAACGACTCCCGGCCTTATTTGGTTCACATTTGTACTTTTGGTAAGCTAGCCCGTATTCATAACGCACTAAACCTTTTTATCGCGTTAAACGCCTTTTCTCGACGAGAAAAGCACAATTTCATCAAAAACAAACAAAACAAGAAAAATGAATCTATTCAACAAGTCTGCAACACGTCCTTAAGAGTTACATGATTTCACCCAATGTCAATGTGTAATTTCTCCAGTTCTGATCATTTTTTAGGTTGTTGGTAGCTTGGTCAATGCCAAAACACAGTGAGATCTTTTTATGGCTTTAAACGCGTTTTCTCCTCGAGAGAAACATGATTTCACTAAAAACGTTATAGTTTAAACATGCCTGTTTGTACATGTGTGCAAACACTCAGAGCCTTAAGATAGGGGTTTCACCAATGTGTTTTTTGGTGAGAAACCTTCTATTTCAAGGTTCTGTGCGTTTTCAGACAAGTACAATATGTATTTATAGTGTTTCTGATGAAATCCCTCCTTTTAATGCATTTTCTCACAGAAAACGAGTCTCTCGCCATGGGAACATGGCTTTTTTGAAAAAGCATATTCTGGTCGAGAAATCGTGTTTTAAGCAATAAAAACGACTCCCGGCCTTATTTAGTTCACATTTGTACTTTTGGTAAGCTAGCCCGTATTCATAACGCACTAAACCTTTTTATCGCGTTAAACGCCTTTTCTCGACGAGAAAAGCAATTTCATCAAAAACAAACAAAACAAGAAAAATGAATCTATTCAACAAGTCTGCAACACGTCCTTAAGAGTTACATGATTTCACCCAATGTCAATATGTAATTTCTCCAGTTCTGATCATTTTTTAGGTTGTTGGTAGCTTGGTCAATGCCAAAACACAGTGAGATCTTTTTATGGCTTTAAACGCGTTTTCTCCTCGAGAGAAACATGATTTCACTAAAAACGTTATAGTTTAAACATGCCTGTTTGTACATGTGTGCAAACACTCAGAGCCTTAAGATAGGGGTTTCACCAATGTGTTTTTTGGTGAGAAACCTTCTATTTCAAGGTTCTGTGCGTTTTCAGACAAGTACAATATGTATTTATAGTGTTTCTGATGAAATCCCTCCTTTTAATGCATTTTCTCACAGAAAACGAGTCTCTCGCCATGGGAACATGGCTTTTTTTGAAAAAGCATATTCTGGTCGAGAAATCGTGTTTTAAGCAATAAAAACGACTCCCGGCCTTAATTGGTTCACATTTGTACTTTTGGTAAGCTAGCCCGTATTCATAACGCACTAAACCTTTTTATCGCGTTAAACGCCTTTTCTCGACGAGAAAAGCACAATTTCATCAAAAACAAACAAAACAAGAAAAATGAATCTATTCAACAAGTCTGCAACACGTCCTTAAGAGTTACATGATTTCACCCAATGCCAATGTGTAATTTCTCCAGTTCTGATCATTGTTTAGGTTTGTTGGTAGCTTGGTCAATGCCAAAACACAGTGAGATCTTTTTATGGCTTTAAACGCGTTTTGTCCTCGAGAGAAACATGATTTCACTAAAAACGGTATAGTTTAAACATGCCTGTTGTACATGTGTGCAAACACTCAGAGCCTTAAGATAGGGGTTTAACCAATGTGTTTTTTGGTGAGAAACCTTCTATTTCAAGGTTCTGTGCGTTTTCAGACAAGTACAATATGTATTTATAGTGTTTCTGATGAAATCCCTCCTTTTAATGCATTTTCTCACAGAAAACGAGTCTCTCGCCATGGGAACATGGCTTTTTTAAAAAAGCATATTCTGGTCGAGAAATCGTGTTTTAAGCAATAAAAACGACTCCCGGCCTCATTTAGTTCACATTTGTACTTTTAGTAAGCTATCCCGTATTCATAACGCACTAAACCTTTTTATCGCGTTAAACGTCTTTTCTCGACGAGAAAAGCAATTTCATCAAAAACAAACAAAACAAGAAAAATGAATCTATTCAACAAGTCTGCAACACGTCCTTAAGAGTTACATGATTTCACCCAATGTCAATATGTAATTTCTCCAGTTCTGATCATTTTTTAGGTTGTTGGTAGCTTGGTCAATGCCAAAACACAGTGAGATCTTTTTATGGCTTTAAACGCGTTTTGTCCTCGAGAGAAACATGATTTCACTAAAAACGTTATAGTTTAAACATGCCTGTTTGTACATGTGTGCAAACACTCAGAGCCTTAAGATAGGGGTTTCACCAATGTGTTTTTTGGTGAGAAACCTTCTATTTCAAGGTTCTGTGCGTTTTCAGACAAGTACAATATGTATTTATAGTGTTTCTGATGAAATCCCTCCTTTTAATGCATTTTCTCACAGAAAACGAGTCTCTCGCCATGGGAACATGGCTTTTTTGAAAAAGCATATTCTGGTCGAGAAATCGTGTTTTAAGCAATAAAAACGACTCCCGGCCTTATTTGGTTCACATTTGTACTTTTGGTAAGCTAGCCCGTATTCATAACGCACTAAACCTTTTTATCGCGTTAAACGCCTTTTCTCGACGAGAAAAGCAATTTCATCAAAAACAAACAAAACAAGAAAAATGAATCTATTCAACAAGTCTGCAACACGTCCTTAAGAGTTACATGATTTCACCCAATGTCAATATGTAATTTCTCCAGTTCTGATCATTTTTTAGGTTGTTGGTAGCTTGGTCAATGCCAAAACACAGTGAGATCTTTTTATGGCTTTAAACGCGTTTTCTCCTCGAGAGAAACATGATTTCACTAAAAACGTTATAGTTTAAACATGCCTGTTTGTACATGTGTGCAAACACTCAGAGCCTTAAGATAGGGGTTTCACCAATGTGTTTTTTGGTGAGAAACCTTCTATTTCAAGGTTCTGTGCGTTTTCAGACAAGTACAATATGTATTTATAGTGTTTCTGATGAAATCCCTCCTTTTAATGCATTTTCTCACAGAAAACGAGTCTCTCGCCATGGGAACATGGCTTTTTTTGAAAAAGCATATTCTGGTCGAGAAATCGTGTTTTAAACAATGAGAACGACTCCCGGCCTTATTTAATTCTCATTTTTACTTTTGGTAAGCTAGCCCGTATTCATAACGCACTAAACCTTTTTATCGCGTTAAACGCCTTTTCTCGACAAGAAAAGCACCATTTCATCAAAAACAAACAAAACAACAAAAATGAATCTATTCAACAAGTCTGCAACACGTCCTTAAGAGTTGCATGATTTCACACAATGTCAATGTGTAATTTCTCCAGTTCTGATCATTGTTTAGGTTGTTGGTAGCTTGGTCCAATGCCAAAACACAGTGAAATCTTTTTATGGCTTTAAACGCGTTTTCTCCTCGAGAGAAAAATGATTTCACTAAAAACGTTATAGTTTAAACATGCCTGTTGTACATGTGTGCAAACACTCAGAGCCTTAAGATAGGGGTATAACCAATGAGTTTTTTGGTGAGAAACCATCTATTTCAAGGTTCTGTGCGTTTTCAGACAAGTACAATATATATTTATAGTGTTTCTGAGGAAATCCCTCCTTTTAATGCATTTTCTCGCAGAAAATGAGTCTCGCCATGGGAACATGGCTTTTTTGAAAAAGCATATTCTGGTCGAGAAATCGTGTTTTAAACAATGAGAACGACTCCCGGCCTTATTTAGTTCACATTTTTACTTTTGGTAAGCTAGCCCGTATTCATAACGCACTAAACCTTTTTATCGCGTTAAACGCCTTTTCTCGACAAGAAAAGCACAATTTCATCAAAAACAAACAAAACAAGAAAAATGAATCTATTCAACAAGTCTGCAACACGTCCTTAAGAGTTGCATGATTTCACCCAATGTCAATGTGTAATTTCTCCAGTTCTGATCATTGTTTAGGTTGTTGGTAGCTTGGTCAATGCCAAAACACAGTGAAATCTTGTTATGGCTTTAAACGCGTTTTCTCCTCGAGAGAAACATGATTTCACTAAAAACGTTATAGTTTAAACATGCCTGTTTGTACATGTGTGCAAACACTCAGAGCCTTAAGATAGGGGTTTCACCAATGTGTTTTTTGGTGAGAAACCTTCTATTTCAAGGTTCTGTGCGTTTTCAGACAAGTACAATATGTATTCATAGTGTTTCTGATGAAATCCCTCCTTTTAATGCATTTTCTCACAGAAAACGAGTCTCTCGCCATGGGAACATGGCTTTTTTGAAAAAGCATATTCTGGTCGAGAAATCGTGTTTTAAGCAATAAAAACGACTCCCGGCCTTATTTAGTTCACATTTGTACTTTTGGTAAGCTAGCCCGTATTCATAACGCACTAAACCTTTTTATCGCGTTAAACGCCTTTTCTCGACGAGAAAAGCAATTTCATCAAAAACAAACAAAACAAGAAAAATGAATCTATTCAACAAGTCTGCAACACGTCCTTAAGAGTTGCATGATTTCACCCAATGTCAATATGTAATTTCTCCAGTTCTGATCATTTTTTAGGTTGTTGGTAGCTTGGTCAATGCCAAAACACAGTGAGATCTTTTTATGGCTTTAAACGCGTTTTCTCCTCGAGAGAAACATGATTTCACTAAAAACGTTATAGTTTAAACATGCCTGTTTGTACATGTGTGCAAACACTCAGAGCCTTAAGATAGGGGTTTCACCAATGTGTTTTTTGGTGAGAAACCTTCTATTTCAAGGTTCTGTGCGTTTTCAGACAAGTACAATATGTATTTATAGTGTTTCTGATGAAATCCCTCCTTTTAATGCATTTTCTCACAGAAAACGAGTCTCTCGCCATGGGAACATGGCTTTTTTGAAAAAGCATATTCTGGTCGAGAAATCGTGTTTTAAGCAATAAAAACGACTCCCGGCCTTATTTGGTTCACATTTGTACTTTTGGTAAGCTAGCCCGTATTCATAACGCACTAAACCTTTTTATCGCGTTAAACGCCTTTTCTCGACGAGAAAAGCAATTTCATCAAAAACAAACAAAACAAGAAAAATGAATCTATTCAACAAGTCTGCAACACGTCCTTAAGAGTTACATGATTTCACCCAATGTCAATATGTAATTTCTCCAGTTCTGATCATTTTTTAGGTTGTTGGTAGCTTGGTCAATGCCAAAACACAGTGAGATATTTTTATGGCTTTAAACGCGTTTTCTCCTCGAGAGAAACATGATTTCACTAAAAACGTTATAGTTTAAACATGCCTGTTTGTACATGTGTGCAAACACTCAGAGCCTTAAGATAGGGGTTTCACCAATGTGTTTTTTGGTGAGAAACCTTCTATTTCAAGGTTCTGTGCGTTTTCAGACAAGTACAATATGTATTTATAGTGTTTCTGATGAAATCCCTCCTTTTAATGCATTTTCTCACAGAAAACGAGTCTCTCGCCATGGGAACATGGCTTTTTTTGAAAAAGCATATTCTGGTCGAGAAATCGTGTTTTAAACAATGAGAACGACTCCCGGCCTTATTTAATTCTCATTTTTACTTTTGGTAAGCTAGCCCGTATTCATAACGCACTAAACCTTTTTATCGCGTTAAACGCCTTTTCTCGACAAGAAAAGCACCATTTCATCAAAAACAAACAAAACAACAAAAATGAATCTATTCAACAAGTCTGCAACACGTCCTTAAGAGTTGCATGATTTCACACAATGTCAATGTGTAATTTCTCCAGTTCTGATCATTGTTTAGGTTGTTGGTAGCTTGGTCCAATGCCAAAACACAGTGAAATCTTTTTATGGCTTTAAACGCGTTTTCTCCTCGAGAGAAAAATGATTTCACTAAAAACGTTATAGTTTAAACATGCCTGTTGTACATGTGTGCAAACACTCAGAGCCTTAAGATAGGGGTATAACCAATGGGTTTTTTGGTGAGAAACCATCTCTTTCAAGGTTCTGTGCGTTTTCAGACAAGTACAATATATATTTATAGTGTTTCTGAGGAAATCCCTCCTTTTAATGCATTTTCTCGCAGAAAATGAGTCTCGCCATGGGAACATGGCTTTTTTGAAAAAGCATATTCTGGTCGAAAAATCGTGTTTTAAACAATGAGAACGACTCCCGGCCTTATTTAGTTCACATTTTTACTTTTGGTAAGCTAGCCCGTATTCATAACGCACTAAACCTTTTTATCGCGTTAAACGCCTTTTCTCGACAAGAAAAGCACAATTTCATCAAAAACAAACAAAACAAGAAAAATGAAACTATTCAACAAGTCTGCAACACGTCCTTAAGAGTTGCATGATTTCACACAATGTCAATGTGTAATTTCTCCAGTTCTGATCATTGTTTAGGTTGTTGGTAGCTTGGTCCAATGCCAAAACACAGTGAAATCTTTTTATGGCTTTAAACGCGTTTTGTCCTCGAGAGAAACATGATTTCACTAAAAACGTTATAGTTTAAACATGCCTGTTGTACATGTGTGCAAACACTCAGAGCCTTAAGATAGGGGTTTCACCAATGTGTTTTTTGGTGAGAAACCTTCTATTCCAAGGTTCTGTGCGGTTTCAGACAAGTACAATATGTATTTATAGTGTTTCTGAGGAAATCCCTCCTTTTAATGCATTTTCTCGCAGAAAAGGAGTCTCTCGCAATGGGAACATGGCTTTTTTTGAAAAAGCATATTCTGGTCGAGAAATCGTGTTTTAAACAATAAAAACGAGTCCCGGCCGTATTTAGTTCACATTTTTACTTTTGGTAAGCTAGCCCGTATTCATAACGCACTAAACCTTTTTATCGCGTTAAACGCCTTTTCTCGACAAGAAAAGCACCATTTCATCAAAAACAAACAAAACAACAAAAATGAATCTATTCAACAAGTCTGCAACACGTCCTTAAGAGTTGCATGATATCACACAATGTCAAAGTGTAATTTCTCCAGTTCTGATCATTGTTTAGGTTGTTGGTAGCTTAGTCCAACGCCAAAACACAGTGAAATCTTTTTATGGCTTTAAACGCCTTTTCTCCTCGAGAGAAACATGATTTCACTAAAAACGTTATAGTTTAAATATGCCTGTTGTACATGTGTGCAAACACTCAGAGCCTTAAGATAGGGGTTTCACCAATGTGTTTTTTGGTGAAAAACCTTCTATTCCAAGGTTCTGTGCGTTTTAATACAAGTACAATATGTATTTATAGTGTTTCTGATGAAATCCCTGCTTTTAATGCATTTTCTCACAGAAAATGAGTCTCTCTCCATGGGAACATGGCTTTTTTTGAAAAAGCATATTCTGGTCGAGAAATCGTGTTTTAAACAATAAAAACGAGTCCCGGCCTTATTTAGTTCAAATTTTTACTTTTGGTAAGCTAGCCCGTATTCATAACGCACTAAACCTTTTTATCGCGTTAAACGCCTTTTATCGACAAGAAAAGCACCATTTCATCAAAAACAAACAAAACAACAAAAATGAATCTATTCAACAAGTCTGCAACACGTCCTTAAGAGCTGCATGATATCACACAATGTCAAAGTGTAATTTCTCCAGTTCTGATCATTGTTTATGTTGTTGGTAGCTTAGTCCAATGCCAAAACACAGTGAAATCTTTTTATGGCTTTAAACAAGTTTTCTCCTCGAGAGAAACATGATTTCACTAAAAACGTTATAGTTTAAACATGCCTGTTGTACATGTGTGCAAACACTCAGAGCCTTAAGATAGGGGTTTCACCAATGTGTTTTTTGGTGAGAAACCTTCTATTTCAAGGTTCTGTGCGTTTTCAGACAAGTACAATATGTATTTATAGTGTTTCTGAGGAAATCCCTCCTTTTAATGCATTTTCTCGCAGAAAATGAGTCTCTCGCCATGGGAACATGGCTTTTTTTGAAAAAGCATATTCTGGTCGAGAAATCGTGTTTTAAACAATAAAAACGAGTCCCGGCCTTATTTAGTTCACATTTTTACTTTTGGTAAGCTAGCCCGTATTCATAACGCACTAAACCTTTTTATCGCGTTAAACGCCTTTTCTCGACAAGAAAAGCACCATTTCATCAAAAACAAACAAAACAAGAAAAATGAATCTATTCAACAAGTCTGCAACACGTCCTTAAGAGTTGCATGATATCACACAATGTCAAAGTGTAATTTCTCCAGTTCTGATCATTGTTTAGGTTGTTGGTAGCTTAGTCCAATGCCAAAACACAGTGAAATCTTTTTATGGCTTTAAACGCGTTTTCTCCTCGAGAGAAACATGATTTCACTAAAAACGTTATAGTTTAAACATGCCTGTTGTACATGTGTGCAAACACTCAGAGCCTTAAGATAGGGGTTTCACCAATGTGTTTTTTGGTGAGAAACCTTCTATTTCAAGGTTCTGTGCGTTTTCAGACAAGTACAATATGTATTTATAGTGTTTCTGAGGAAATCCCTCCTTTTAATGCATTTTCTCGCAGAAAATGAGTCTCTCGCCATGGGAACATGGCTTTTTTTGAAAAAGCATATTCTGGTCGAGAAATCGTGTTTTAAACAATAAAAACGAGTCCCGGCCTTATTTAGTTCACATTTTTACTTTTGGTAAGCTAGCCCGTATTCATAACGCACTAAACCTTTTTATCGCGTTAAACGCCTTTTCTCGACAAGAAAAGCACCATTTCATCAAAAACAAACAAAACAAGAAAAATGAATCTATTCAACAAGTCTGCAACACGTCCTTAAGAGTTGCATGATATCACACAATGTCAAAGTGTAATTTCTCCAGTTCTGATCATTGTTTAGGTTGTTGGTAGCTTAGTCCAATGCCAAAAACACAGTGAAATCTTTTTATGGCTTTAAACGCGTTTTCTCCTCGAGAGAAACATGATTTCACTAAAAACGTTATAGTTTAAACATGCCTGTTGTACATGTGTGCAAACACTCAGAGCCTTAAGATAGGGGTTTCACCAATGTGTTTTTTGGTGAGAAACCTTCTATTTCAAGGTTCTGTGCGTTTTCAGACAAGTACAATATGTATTTATAGTGTTTCTGCGGAAATCCCTCCTTTTAATGCATTTTCTCGCAGAAAATGAGTCTCTCGCCATGGGAACATGGCTTTTTTGAAAAAGCATATTCTGGTCGAGAAATCGTGTTTTAAACAATGAGAACGACTCCCGGCCTTATTTAATTCTCATTTTTACTTTTGGTAAGCTAGCCCGTATTCATAACGCACTAAACCTTTTTATCGCGTTAAACGCCTTTTCTCGACAAGAAAAGCAGCATTTCATCAAAAACAAATTAAAACAAGAAAAATGAAGCTATTCAACAAGTCTGCAACACGTCCTTAAGAGTTGCATGATTTCACACAATGTCAATGTGTAATTTCTCCAGTTCTGATCATTGTTTAGGTTGTTGGTAGCTTGGTCCAATGCCAAAACACAGTGAAATCTTTTTATGGCTTTAAACGCGTTTTCTCCTCGAGAGAAACATGATTTCACTAAAAACGTTATAGTTTAAACATGCCTGTTGTACATGTGTGCAAACACTCAGAGCCTTAAGATAGGGGTTTCACCAATGTGTTTTTTGGTGAGAAACCTTCTATTCCAAGGTTCTGTGCGTTTTCAGACAAGTACAATATGTATTTATAGTGTTTCTGAGGAAATCCCTCCTTTTAATGCATTTTCTCGCAGAAAATGAGTCTCTCGCCATGGGAACATGGCTTTTTTTGAAAAAGCATATTCTGGTCGAGAAATCGTGTTTTAAACAATAAAAACGAGTCCCGGCCTTATTTAGTTCACATTTTTACTTTTGGTAAGCTAGCCCGTATTCATAACGCACTAAACCTTTTTATCGCGTTAAACGCCTTTTCTCGACAACAAAAGCACCATTTCATCAAAAACAAACAAAACAAGAAAAATGAATCTATTCAACAAGTCTGCAACACGTCCTTAAGAGTTGCATGATATCACACAATGTCAAAGTGTAATTTCTCCAGTTCTGATCATTGTTTACGTTGTTGGTAGCTTAGTCCAATGCCAAAACACAGTGAAATCTTTTTATGGCTTTAAACGCGTTTCCTCCTCGAGAGAAACATGATTTCACTAAAAACGTTATAGTTTAAACATGCCTGTTGTACATGTGTGCAAACACTCAGAGCCTTAAGATAGGGGTTTCACCAATGTGTTTTTTGGTGAGAAACCTTCTATTTCAAGGTTCTGTGCGTTTTCAGACAAGTACAATATGTATTTATAGTGTTTCTGAGGAAATCCCTCCTTTTAATGCATTTTCTCGCAGAAAATGAGTCTCTCGCCATGGGAACATGGCTTTTTTTGAAAAAGCATATTCTGGTCGAGAAATCGTGTTTTAAACAATGGAACGATTCCCGGCCTTATTTAGTTCACAATTGTACTTTTGGTAAGCTAGCCCGTATTCATAACGCACTAAACCTTTTTATCGCGTTAAACGCCTTTTCTCGACGAGAAAAGCACAATTTCATCAAAAACAAACAAAACAAGAAAAATGAATCTATTCAACAAGTCTGCAACACGTCCTTAAGAGTTGCATGATTTCACCCAATGTCAATGTGTAATTTCTCCAGTTCTGATCATTTTTTAGGTTGTTGGTAGCTTGGTCCAATGCCAAAACACAGTGAGATCTTTTTATGGCTTTAAACGCGTTTTCTCCTCGAGAGAAACATGATTTCACTAAAAACGTTATAGTTTAAACATGCCTGTTTGTACATGTGTGCAAACACTCAGAGCCTTAAGATAGGGGTTTCACCAATGTGTTTTTTGGTGAGAAACCTTCTATTTCAAGGTTCTGTGCGTTTTCAGACAAGTACAATATGTATTTATAGTGTTTCTGATGAAATCCCTCCTTTTAATGCATTTTCTCACAGAAAACGAGTCTCTCGCCATGGGAACATGGCTTTTTTGAAAAAGCATATTCTGGTCGAGAAATCGTGTTTTAAGCAATAAAAACGACTCCCGGCCTTATTTGGTTCACATTTGTACTTTTGGTAAGCTAGCCCGTATTCATAACGCACTAAACCTTTTTATCGCGTTAAACGCCTTTTCTCGACGAGAAAAGCAATTTCATCAAAAACAAACAAAACAAGAAAAATGAATCTATTCAACAAGTCTGCAACACGTCCTTAAGAGTTACATGATTTCACCCAATGTCAATACGTAATTTCTCCAGTTCTGATCATTTTTTAGGTTGTTGGTAGCTTGGTCAATGCCAAAACACAGTGAGATCTTTTTATGGCTTTAAACGCGTTTTCTCCTCGAGAGAAACATGATTTCACTAAAAACGTTATAGTTTAAACATGCCTGTTTGTACATGTGTGCAAACACTCAGAGCCTTAAGATAGGGGTTTCACCAATGTGTTTTTTGGTGAGAAACCTTCTATTTCAAGGTTCTGTGCGTTTTCAGACAAGTACAATATGTATTTATAGTGTTTCTGATGAAATCCCTCCTTTTAATGCATTTTCTCACAGAAAACGAGTCTCTCGCCATGGGAACATGGCTTTTTTGAAAAAGCATATTCTGGTCGAGAAATCGTGTTTTAAGCAATAAAAACGACTCCCGGCCTTATTTAGTTCACATTTGTACTTTTGGTAAGCTAGCCCGTATTCATAACGCACTAAACCTTTTTATCGCGTTAAACGCCTTTTCTCGACGAGAAAAGCAATTTCATCAAAAACAAACAAAACAAGAAAAATGAATCTATTCAACAAGTCTGCAACACGTCCTTAAGAGTTACATGATTTCACCCAATGTCAATATGTAATTTCTCCAGTTCTGATCATTTTTTAGGTTGTTGGTAGCTTGGTCAATGCCAAAACACAGTGAGATCTTTTTATGGCTTTAAACGCGTTTTCTCCTCGAGAGAAACATGATTTCACTAAAAACGTTATAGTTTAAACATGCCTGTTTGTACATGTGTGCAAACACTCAGAGCCTTAAGATAGGGGTTTCACCAATGTGTTTTTTGGTGAGAAACCTTCTATTTCAAGGTTCTGTGCGTTTTCAGACAAGTACAATATGTATTTATAGTGTTTCTGATGAAATCCCTTCTTTTAATGCATTTTCTCACAGAAAACGAGTCTCTCGCCATGGGAACATGGCTTTTTTGAAAAAGCATATTCTGGTCGAGAAATCGTGTTTTAAGCAATAAAAACGACTCCCGGCCTTATTTAGTTCACATTTGTACTTTTGGTAAGCTAGCCCGTATTCATAACGCACTAAACCTTTTTATCGCGTTAAACGCCTTTTCTCGACGAGAAAAGCAATTTCATCAAAAACAAACAAAACAAGAAAAATGAATCTATTCAACAAGTCTGCAACACGTCCTTAAGAGTTACATGATTTCACCCAATGTCAATGTGTAATTTCTCCAGTTCTGATCATTTTTTAGGTTGTTGGTAGCTTGGTCAATGCCAAAACACAGTGAGATCTTTTTATGGCTTTAAACGCGTTTTCTCCTCGAGAGAAACATGATTTCACTAAAAACGTTATAGTTTAAACATGCCTGTTTGTACATGTGTGCAAACACTCAGAGCCTTAAGATAGGGGTTTCACCAATGTGTTTTTTGGTGAGAAACCTTCTATTTCAAGGTTCTGTGCGTTTTCAGACAAGTACAATATGTATTTATAGTGTTTCTGATGAAATCCCTCCTTTTAATGCATTTTCTCACAGAAAACGAGTCTCTCGCCATGGGAACATGGCTTTTTTGAAAAAGCATATTCTGGTCGAGAAATCGTGTTTTAAGCAATAAAAACGACTCCCGGCCTTATTTGGTTCACATTTGTACTTTTGGTAAGCTAGCCCGTATTCATAACGCACTAAACCTTTTTATCGCGTTAAACGCCTTTTCTCGACGAGAAAAGCACAATTTCATCAAAAACAAACAAAACAAGAAAAATGAATCTATTCAACAAGTCTGCAACACGTCCTTAAGAGTTACATGATTTCACCCAATGCCAATGTGTAATTTCTCCAGTTCTGATCATTTTTTAGGTTTGTTGGTAGCTTGGTCAATGCCAAAACACAGTGAGATCTTTTTATGGCTTTAAACGCGTTTTGTCCTCGAGAGAAACATGATTTCACTAAAAACGTTATAGTTTAACCATGCCTGTTGTACATGTGTGCAAACACTCAGAGCCTTAAGATAGGGGTTTCACCAATGTGTTTTTTGGTGAGAAACCTTCTATTTCAAGGTTCTGTGCGTTTTCAGACAAGTACAATATGTATTTATAGTGTTTCTGATGAAATCCCTCCTTTTAATGCATTTTCTCACAGAAAACGAGTCTCTCGCCATGGGAACATGGCTTTTTTGAAAAAGCATATTCTGGTCGAGAAATCGTGTTTTAAGCAATAAAAACGACTCCCGGCCTTATTTAGTTCACATTTGTACTTTTGGTAAGCTAGCCCGTATTCATAACGCACTAAACCTTTTTATCGCGTTAAACGCCTTTTCTCGACGAGAAAAGCAATTTCATCAAAAACAAACAAAACAAGAAAAATGAATCTATTCAACAAGTCTGCAACACGTCCTTAAGAGTTACATGATTTCACCCAATGTCAATATGTAATTTCTCCAGTTCTGATCATTTTTTAGGTTGTTGGTAGCTTGGTCAATGCCAAAACACAGTGAGATCTTTTTATGGCTTTAAACGCGTTTTCTCCTCGAGAGAAACATGATTTCACTAAAAACGTTATAGTTTAAACATGCCTGTTTGTACATGTGTGCAAACACTCAGAGCCTTAAGATAGGGGTTTCACCAATGTGTTTTTTGGTGAGAAACCTTCTATTTCAAGGTTCTGTGCGTTTTCAGACAAGTACAATATGTATTTATAGTGTTTCTGATGAAATCCCTTCTTTTAATGCATTTTCTCACAGAAAACGAGTCTCTCGCCATGGGAACATGGCTTTTTTGAAAAAGCATATTCTGGTCGAGAAATCGTGTTTTAAGCAATAAAAACGACTCCCGGCCTTATTTAGTTCACATTTGTACTTTTGGTAAGCTAGCCCGTATTCATAACGCACTAAACCTTTTTATCGCGTTAAACGCCTTTTCTCGACGAGAAAAGCAATTTCATCAAAAACAAACAAAACAAGAAAAATGAATCTATTCAACAAGTCTGCAACACGTCCTTAAGAGTTACATGATTTCACCCAATGTCAATATGTAATTTCTCCAGTTCTGATCATTTTTTAGGTTGTTGGTAGCTTGGTCAATGCCAAAACACAGTGAGATCTTTTTATGGCTTTAAACGCGTTTTCTCCTCGAGAGAAACATGATTTCACTAAAAACGTTATAGTTTAAACATGCCTGTTTGTACATGTGTGCAAACACTCAGAGCCTTAAGATAGGGGTTTCACCAATGTGTTTTTTGGTGAGAAACCTTCTATTTCAAGGTTCTGTGCGTTTTCAGACAAGTACAATATGTATTTATAGTGTTTCTGATGAAATCCCTCCTTTTAATGCATTTTCTCACAGAAAACGAGTCTCTCGCCATGGGACCATGGCTTTTTTGAAAAAGCATATTCTGGTCGAGAAATCGTGTTTTAAGCAATAAAAACGACTCCCGGCCTTATTTGGTTCACATTTGTACTTTTGGTAAGCTAGCCCGTATTCATAACGCACTAAACCTTTTTATCGCGTTAAACGCCTTTTCTCGACGAGAAAAGCACAATTTCATCAAAAACAAACAAAACAAGAAAAATGAATCTATTCAACAAGTCTGCAACACGTCCTTAAGAGTTACATGATTTCACCCAATGCCAATGTGTAATTTCTCCAGTTCTGATCATTTTTTAGGTTTGTTGGTAGCTTGGTCAATGCCAAAACACAGTGAGATCTTTTTATGGCTTTAAACGCGTTTTGTCCTCGAGAGAAACATGATTTCACTAAAAACGTTATAGTTTAACCATGCCTGTTGTACATGTGTGCAAACACTCAGAGCCTTAAGATAGGGGTTTCACCAATGTGTTTTTTGGTGAGAAACCTTCTATTTCAAGGTTCTCTGCGTTTTCAGACAAGTACAATATGTATTTATAGTGTTTCTGATGAAATCCCTCCTTTTAATGCATTTTCTCACAGAAAACGAGTCTCTCGCCATGGGAACATGGCTTTTTTAAAAAAGCATATTCTGGTCGAGAAATCGTGTTTTAAGCAATAAAAACGACTCCCGGCCTTATTTAGTTCACATTTGTACTTTTGGTAAGCTAGCCCGTATTCATAACGCACTAAACCTTTTTATCGCGTTAAACGTCTTTTCTCGACGAGAAAAGCAATTTCATCAAAAACAAACAAAACAAGAAAAATGAATCTATTCAACAAGTCTGCAACACGTCCTTAAGAGTTACATGATTTCACCCAATGTCAATATGTAATTTCTCCAGTTCTGATCATTTTTTAGGTTGTTGGTAGCTTGGTCAATGCCAAAACACAGTGAGATCTTTTTATGGCTTTAAACGCGTTTTGTCCTCGAGAGAAACATGATTTCACTAAAAACGTTATAGTTTAAACATGCCTGTTTGTACATGTGTGCGAACACTCAGAGCCTTAAGATAGGGGTTTCACCAATGTGTTTTTTGGTGAGAAACCTTCTATTTCAAGGTTCTGTGCGTTTTCAGACAAGTACAATATGTATTTATAGTGTTTCTGATGAAATCCCTCCTTTTAATGCATTTTCTCACAGAAAACGAGTCTCTCGCCATGGGAACATGGCTTTTTTGAAAAAGCATATTCTGGTCGAGAAATCGTGTTTTAAGCAATAAAAACGACTCCCGGCCTTATTTGGTTCACATTTGTACTTTTGGTAAGCTAGCCCGTATTCATAACGCACTAAACCTTTTTATCGCGTTAAACGCCTTTTCTCGACGAGAAAAGCACAATTTCATCAAAAACAAACAAAACAAGAAAAATGAATCTATTCAACAAGTCTGCAACACGTCCTTAAGAGTTGCATGATTTCACCCAATGTCAATGTGTAATTTCTCCAGTTCTGATCATTTTTTAGGTTGTTGGTAGCTTGGTCAATGCCAAAACACAGTGAGATCTTTTTATGGCTTTAAACGCGTTTTCTCCTCGAGAGAAACATGATTTCACTAAAAACGTTATAGTTTAAACATGCCTGTTTGTACATGTGTGCAAACACTCAGAGCCTTAAGATAGGGGTTTCACCAATGTGTTTTTTGGTGAGAAACCTTCTATTTCAAGGTTCTGTGCGTTTTCAGACAAGTACAATATGTATTTATAGTGTTTCTGATGAAATCCCTCCTTTTAATGCATTTTCTCACAGAAAACGAGTCTCTCGCCATGGGAACATGGCTTTTTTAAAAAAGCATATTCTGGTCGAGAAATCGTGTTTTAAGCAATAAAAACGACTCCCGGCCTCATTTAGTTCACATTTGTACTTTTAGTAAGCTATCCCGTATTCATAACGCACTAAACCTTTTTATCGCGTTAAACGCCTTTTCTCGACGAGAAAAGCACCATTTCATCAAAAACAAACAAAACAAGAAAAATGAATCTATTCAACAAGTCTGCAACACGTCCTTAAGAGTTACATGATTTCACCCAATGTCAATGTGTAATTTCTCCAGTTCTGATCATTTTTTAGGTTGTTGGTAGCTTGGTCAATGCCAAAACACAGTGAGATCTTTTTATGGCTTTAAACGCGTTTTCTCCTCGAGAGAAACATGATTTCACTAAAAACGTTATAGTTTAAACATGCCTGTTTGTACATGTGTGCAAACACTCAGAGCCTTAAGATAGGGGTTTCACCAATGTGTTTTTTGGTGAGAAACCTTCTATTTCAAGGTTCTGTGCGTTTTCAGACAAGTACAATATGTATTTATAGTGTTTCTGATGAAATCCCTCCTTTTAATGCATTTTCTCACAGAAAACGAGTCTCTCGCCATGGGAACATGGCTTTTTTGAAAAAGCATATTCTGGTCGAGAAATCGTGTTTTAAGCAATAAAAACGACTCCCGGCCTTATTTGGTTCACATTTGTACTTTTGGTAAGCTAGCCCGTATTCATAACGCACTAAACCTTTTTATCGCGTTAAACGCCTTTTCTCGACGAGAAAAGCACCATTTCATCAAAAACAAACAAAACAAGAAAAATGAATCTATTCAACAAGTCTGCAACACGTCCTTAAGAGTTACATGATTTCACCCAATGTCAATGTGTAATTTCTCCAGTTCTGATCATTTTTTAGGTTGTTGGTAGCTTGGTCAATGCCAAAACACAGTGAGATCTTTTTATGGCTTTAAACGCGTTTTCTCCTCGAGAGAAACATGATTTCACTAAAAACGTTATAGTTTAAACATGCCTGTTTGTACATGTGTGCAAACACTCAGAGCCTTAAGATAGGGGTTTCACCAATGTGTTTTTTGGTGAGAAACCTTCTATTTCAAGGTTCTGTGCGTTTTCAGACAAGTACAATATGTATTTATAGTGTTTCTGCGGAAATCCCTCCTTTTAATGCATTTTCTCGCAGAAAATGAGTCTCTCGCCATGGGAACATGGCTTTTTTGAAAAAGCATATTCTGGTCGAGAAATCGTGTTTTAAACAATGAGAACGACTCCCGGCCTTATTTAATTCTCATTTTTACTTTTGGTAAGCTAGCCCGTATTCATAACGCACTAAACCTTTTTATCGCGTTAAACGCCTTTTCTCGACAAGAAAAGCAGCATTTCATCAAAAACAAATTAAAACAAGAAAAATGAAGCTATTCAACAAGTCTGCAACACGTCCTTAAGAGTTGCATGATTTCACACAATGTCAATGTGTAATTTCTCCAGTTCTGATCATTGTTTAGGTTGTTGGTAGCTTGGTCCAATGCCAAAACACAGTGAAATCTTTTTATGGCTTTAAACGCGTTTTCTCCTCGAGAGAAACATGATTTCACTAAAAACGTTATAGTTTAAACATGCCTGTTGTACATGTGTGCAAACACTCAGAGCCTTAAGATAGGGGTTTCACCAATGTGTTTTTTGGTGAGAAACCTTCTATTCCAAGGTTCTGTGCGTTTTCAGACAAGTACAATATGTATTTATAGTGTTTCTGAGGAAATCCCTCCTTTTAATGCATTTTCTCGCAGAAAATGAGTCTCTCGCCATGGGAACATGGCTTTTTTTGAAAAAGCATATTCTGGTCGAGAAATCGTGTTTTAAACAATAAAAACGAGTCCCGGCCTTATTTAGTTCACATTTTTACTTTTGGTAAGCTAGCCCGTATTCATAACGCACTAAACCTTTTTATCGCGTTAAACGCCTTTTCTCGACAACAAAAGCACCATTTCATCAAAAACAAACAAAACAAGAAAAATGAATCTATTCAACAAGTCTGCAACACGTCCTTAAGAGTTACATGATTTCACCCAATGCCAATGTGTAATTTCTCCAGTTCTGATCATTGTTTAGGTTTGTTGGTAGCTTGGTCAATGCCAAAACACAGTGAGATCTTTTTATGGCTTTAAACGCGTTTTGTCCTCGAGAGAAACATGATTTCACTAAAAACGGTATAGTTTAAACATGCCTGTTGTACATGTGTGCAAACACTCAGAGCCTTAAGATAGGGGTTTAACCAATGTTTTTTTTGGTGAGAAACCTTCCATTTCAAGGTTCTGTGCGTTTTCAGACAAGTACAATATGTATTTATAGTGTTTCTGATGAAATCCCTCCTTTTAATGCATTTTCTCACAGAAAACGAGTCTCTCGCCATGGGAACATGGCTTTTTTAAAAAAGCATATTCTGGTCGAGAAATCGTGTTTTAAGCAATAAAAACGACTCCCGGCCTTATTTAGTTCACATTTGTACTTTTGGTAAGCTAGCCCGTATTCATAACGCACTAAACCTTTTTATCGCGTTAAACGCCTTTTCTCGACGAGAAAAGCACAATTTCATCAAAAACAAACAAAACAAGAAAAATGAATCTATTCAACAAGTCTGCAACACGTCCTTAAGAGTTGCATGATTTCACCCAATGTCAATGTGTAATTTCTCCAGTTCTGATCATTTTTTAGGTTGTTGGTAGCTTGGTCAATGCCAAAACACAGTGAGATCTTTTTATGGCTTTAAACGCGTTTTCTCCTCGAGAGAAACATGATTTCACTAAAAACGTTATAGTTTAAACATGCCTGTTTGTACATGTGTGCAAACACTCAGAGCCTTAAGATAGGGGTTTCACCAATGTGTTTTTTGGTGAGAAACCTTCTATTTCAAGGTTCTGTGCGTTTTCAGACAAGTACAATATGTATTTATAGTGTTTCTGATGAAATCCCTCCTTTTAATGCATTTTCTCACAGAAAACGAGTCTCTCGCCATGGGAACATGGCTTTTTTGAAAAAGCATATTCTGGTCGAGAAATCGTGTTTTAAGCAATAAAAACGACTCCCGGCCTCATTTAGTTCACATTTGTACTTTTAGTAAGCTATCCCGTATTCATAACGCACTAAACCTTTTTATCGCGTTAAACGTCTTTTCTCGACGAGAAAAGCAATTTCATCAAAAACAAACAAAACAAGAAAAATGAATCTATTCAACAAGTCTGCAACACGTCCTTAAGAGTTACATGATTTCACCCAATGTCAATATGTAATTTCTCCAGTTCTGATCATTTTTTAGGTTGTTGGTAGCTTGGTCAATGCCAAAACACAGTGAGATCTTTTTATGGCTTTAAACGCGTTTTGTCCTCGAGAGAAACATGATTTCACTAAAAACGTTATAGTTTAAACATGCCTGTTTGTACATGTGTGCAAACACTCAGAGCCTTAAGATAGGGGTTTCACCAATGTGTTTTTTGGTGAGAAACCTTCTATTTCAAGGTTCTGTGCGTTTTCAGACAAGTACAATATGTATTTATAGTGTTTCTGATGAAATCCCTCCTTTTAATGCATTTTCTCACAGAAAACGAGTCTCTCGCCATGGGAACATGGCTTTTTTGAAAAAGCATATTCTGGTCGAGAAATCGTGTTTTAAGCAATAAAAACGACTCCCGGCCTTATTTGGTTCACATTTGTACTTTTGGTAAGCTAGCCCGTATTCATAACGCACTAAACCTTTTTATCGCGTTAAACGCCTTTTCTCGACGAGAAAAGCAATTTCATCAAAAACAAACAAAACAAGAAAAATGAATCTATTCAACAAGTCTGCAACACGTCCTTAAGAGTTACATGATTTCACCCAATGTCAATATGTAATTTCTCCAGTTCTGATCATTTTTTAGGTTGTTGGTAGCTTGGTCAATGCCAAAACACAGTGAGATCTTTTTATGGCTTTAAACGCGTTTTCTCCTCGAGAGAAACATGATTTCACTAAAAACGTTATAGTTTAAACATGCCTGTTTGTACATGTGTGCAAACACTCAGAGCCTTAAGATAGGGGTTTCACCAATGTGTTTTTTGGTGAGAAACCTTCTATTTCAAGGTTCTGTGCGTTTTCAGACAAGTACAATATGTATTTATAGTGTTTCTGATGAAATCCCTCCTTTTAATGCATTTTCTCACAGAAAACGAGTCTCTCGCCATGGGAACATGGCTTTTTTTGAAAAAGCATATTCTGGTCGAGAAATCGTGTTTTAAACAATGAGAACGACTCCCGGCCTTATTTAATTCTCATTTTTACTTTTGGTAAGCTAGCCCGTATTCATAACGCACTAAACCTTTTTATCGCGTTAAACGCCTTTTCTCGACAACAAAAGCACCATTTCATCAAAAACAAACAAAACAACAAAAATGAATCTATTCAACAAGTCTGCAACACGTCCTTAAGAGTTGCATGATTTCACACAATGTCAATGTGTAATTTCTCCAGTTCTGATCATTGTTTAGGTTGTTGGTAGCTTGGTCCAATGCCAAAACACAGTGAAATCTTTTTATGGCTTTAAACGCGTTTTCTCCTCGAGAGAAAAATGATTTCACTAAAAACGTTATAGTTTAAACATGCCTGTTGTACATGTGTGCAAACACTCAGAGCCTTAAGATAGGGGTATAACCAATGAGTTTTTTGGTGAGAAACCATCTATTTCAAGGTTCTGTGCGTTTTCAGACAAGTACAATATATATTTATAGTGTTTCTGAGGAAATCCCTCCTTTTAATGCATTTTCTCGCAGAAAATGAGTCTCGCCATGGGAACATGGCTTTTTTGAAAAAGCATATTCTGGTCGAGAAATCGTGTTTTAAACAATGAGAACGACTCCCGGCCTTATTTAGTTCACATTTTTACTTTTGGTAAGCTAGCCCGTATTCATAACGCACTAAACCTTTTTATCGCGTTAAACGCCTTTTCTCGACAAGAAAAGCACAATTTCATCAAAAACAAACAAAACAAGAAAAATGAATCTATTCAACAAGTCTGCAACACGTCCTTAAGAGTTGCATGATTTCACACAATGTCAATGTGTAATTTCTCCAGTTCTGATCATTGTTTAGGTTGTTGGTAGCTTGGTCCAATGCCAAAACATAGTGAAATCTTGTTATGGCTTTAAACGCGTTTTCTCCTCGAGAGAAACATGATTTCACTAAAAACGTTATAGTTTAAACATGCCTGTTTGTACATGTGTGCAAACACTCAGAGCCTTAAGATAGGGGTTTCACCAATGTGTTTTTTGGTGAGAAACCTTCTATTTCAAGGTTCTGTGCGTTTTCAGACAAGTACAATATGTATTCATAGTGTTTCTGATGAAATCCCTCCTTTTAATGCATTTTCTCACAGAAAACGAGTCTCTCGCCATGGGAACATGGCTTTTTTGAAAAAGCATATTCTGGTCGAAAAATCGTGTTTTAAACAATGAGAACGACTCCCGGCCTTATTTAGTTCACATTTTTACTTTTGGTAAGCTAGCCCGTATTCATAACGCACTAAACCTTTTTATCGCGTTAAACGCCTTTTCTCGACAAGAAAAGCACAATTTCATCAAAAACAAACAAAACAAGAAAAATGAAACTATTCAACAAGTCTGCAACACGTCCTTAAGAGTTGCATGATTTCACACAATGTCAATGTGTAATTTCTCCAGTTCTGATCATTGTTTAGGTTGTTGGTAGCTTGGTCCAATGCCAAAACACAGTGAAATCTTTTTATGGCTTTAAACGCGTTTTCTCCTCGAGAGAAACATGATTTCACTAAAAACGTTATAGTTTAAACATGCCTGTTGTACATGTGTGCAAACACTCAGAGCCTTAAGATAGGGGTTTCACCAATGTGTTTTTTGGTGAGAAACCTTCTATTCCAAGGTTCTGTGCGTTTTCAGACAAGTACAATATGTATTTATAGTGTTTCTGAGGAAATCCCTCCTTTTAATGCATTTTCTCGCAGAAAAGGAGTCTCTCGCAATGGGAACATGGCTTTTTTTGAAAAAGCATATTCTGGTCGAGAAATCGTGTTTTAAACAATAAAAACGAGTCCCGGCCGTATTTAGTTCACATTTTTACTTTTGGTAAGCTAGCCCGTATTCATAACGCACTAAACCTTTTTATCGCGTTAAACGCCTTTTCTCGACAAGAAAAGCACCATTTCATCAAAAACAAACAAAACAACAAAAATGAATCTATTCAACAAGTCTGCAACACGTCCTTAAGAGTTGCATGATATCACACAATGTCAAAGTGTAATTTCTCCAGTTCTGATCATTGTTTAGGTTGTTGGTAGCTTAGTCCAACGCCAAAACACAGTGAAATCTTTTTATGGCTTTAAACGCCTTTTCTCCTCGAGAGAAACATGATTTCACTAAAAACGTTATAGTTTAAATATGCCTGTTGTACATGTGTGCAAACACTCAGAGCCTTAAGATAGGGGTTTCACCAATGTGTTTTTTGGTGAGAAACCTTCTATTTCAAGGTTCTGTGCGTTTTCAGACAAGTACAATATGTATTTATAGTGTTTCTGAGGAAATCCCTCCTTTTAATGCATTTTCTCGCAGAAAATGAGTCTCTCGCCATGGGAACATGGCTTTTTTTGAAAAAGCATATTCTGGTCGAGAAATCGTGTTTTAAACAATAAAAACGAGTCCCGGCCTTATTTAGTTCTCATTTTTACTTTTGGTAAGCTAGCCCGTATTCATAACGCACTAAACCTTTTTATCGCGTTAAACGCCTTTTCTCGACAAGAAAAGCACCATTTCATCAAAAACAAACAAAACAAGAAAAATGAATCTATTCAACAAGTCTGCAACACGTCCTTAAGAGTTGCATGATATCACACAATGTCAAAGTGTAATTTCTCCAGTTCTGATCATTGTTTAGGTTGTTGGTAGCTTAGTCCAATGCCAAAACACAGTGAAATCTTTTTATGGCTTTAAACGCGTTTTCTCCTCGAGAGAAACATGATTTCACTAAAAACGTTATAGTTTAAACATGCCTGTTGTACATGTGTGCAAACACTCAGAGCCTTAAGATAGGGGTTTCACCAATGTGTTTTTTGGTGAGAAACCTTCTATTTCAAGGTTCTGTGCGTTTTCAGACAAGTACAATATGTATTTATAGTGTTTCTGCGGAAATCCCTCCTTTTAATGCATTTTCTCGCAGAAAATGAGTCTCTCGCCATGGGAACATGGCTTTTTTGAAAAAGCATATTCTGGTCGAGAAATCGTGTTTTAAACAATGAGAACGACTCCCGGCCTTATTTAATTCTCATTTTTACTTTTGGTAAGCTAGCCCGTATTCATAACGCACTAAACCTTTTTATCGCGTTAAACGCCTTTTCTCGACAAGAAAAGCAGCATTTCATCAAAAACAAATTAAAACAAGAAAAATGAAGCTATTCAACAAGTCTGCAACACGTCCTTAAGAGTTGCATGATTTCACACAATGTCAATGTGTAATTTCTCCAGTTCTGATCATTGTTTAGGTTGTTGGTAGCTTGGTCCAATGCCAAAACACAGTGAAATCTTTTTATGGCTTTAAACGCGTTTTCTCCTCGAGAGAAACATGATTTCACTAAAAACGTTATAGTTTAAACATGCCTGTTGTACATGTGTGCAAACACTCAGAGCCTTAAGATAGGGGTTTCACCAATGTGTTTTTTGGTGAGAAACCTTCTATTCCAAGGTTCTGTGCGTTTTCAGACAAGTACAATATGTATTTATAGTGTTTCTGAGGAAATCCCTCCTTTTAATGCATTTTCTCGCAGAAAATGAGTCTCTCGCCATGGGAACATGGCTTTTTTTGAAAAAGCATATTCTGGTCGAGAAATCGTGTTTTAAACAATAAAAACGAGTCCCGGCCTTATTTAGTTCACATTTTTACTTTTGGTAAGCTAGCCCGTATTCATAACGCACTAAACCTTTTTATCGCGTTAAACGCCTTTTCTCGACAACAAAAGCACCATTTCATCAAAAACAAACAAAACAAGAAAAATGAATCTATTCAACAAGTCTGCAACACGTCCTTAAGAGTTGCATGATATCACACAATGTCAAAGTGTAATTTCTCCAGTTCTGATCATTGTTTACGTTGTTGGTAGCTTAGTCCAATGCCAAAACACAGTGAAATCTTTTTATGGCTTTAAACGCGTTTCCTCCTCGAGAGAAACATGATTTCACTAAAAACGTTATAGTTTAAACATGCCTGTTGTACATGTGTGCAAACACTCAGAGCCTTAAGATAGGGGTTTCACCAATGTGTTTTTTGGTGAGAAACCTTCTATTTCAAGGTTCTGTGCGTTTTCAGACAAGTACAATATGTATTTATAGTGTTTCTGAGGAAATCCCTCCTTTTAATGCATTTTCTCGCTGAAAATGAGTCTCTCGCCATGGGAACATGGCTTTTTTTGAAAAAGCATATTCTGGTCGAGAAATCGTGTTTTAAACAATGGAACGATTCCCGGCCTTATTTAGTTCACAATTGTACTTTTGGTAAGCTAGCCCGTATTCATAACGCACTAAACCTTTTTATCGCGTTAAACGCCTTTTCTCGACGAGAAAAGCACAATTTCATCAAAAACAAACAAAACAAGAAAAATGAATCTATTCAACAAGTCTGCAACACGTCCTTAAGAGTTGCATGATTTCACCCAATGTCAATGTGTAATTTCTCCAGTTCTGATCATTTTTTAGGTTGTTGGTAGCTTGGTCCAATGCCAAAACACAGTGAGATCTTTTTATGGCTTTAAACGCGTTTTCTCCTCGAGAGAAACATGATTTCACTAAAAACGTTATAGTTTAAACATGCCTGTTTGTACATGTGTGCAAACACTCAGAGCCTTAAGATAGGGGTTTCACCAATGTGTTTTTTGGTGAGAAACCTTCTATTTCAAGGTTCTGTGCGTTTTCAGACAAGTACAATATGTATTTATAGTGTTTCTGATGAAATCCCTCCTTTTAATGCATTTTCTCACAGAAAACGAGTCTCTCGCCATGGGAACATGGCTTTTTTGAAAAAGCATATTCTGGTCGAGAAATCGTGTTTTAAGCAATAAAAACGACTCCCGGCCTTATTTGGTTCACATTTGTACTTTTGGTAAGCTAGCCCGTATTCATAACGCACTAAACCTTTTTATCGCGTTAAACGCCTTTTCTCGACGAGAAAAGCAATTTCATCAAAAACAAACAAAACAAGAAAAATGAATCTATTCAACAAGTCTGCAACACGTCCTTAAGAGTTACATGATTTCACCCAATGTCAATACGTAATTTCTCCAGTTCTGATCATTTTTTAGGTTGTTGGTAGCTTGGTCAATGCCAAAACACAGTGAAATCTTGTTATGGCTTTAAACGCGTTTTCTCCTCGAGAGAAACATGATTTCACTAAAAACGTTATAGTTTAAACATGCCTGTTTGTACATGTGTGCAAACACTCAGAGCCTTAAGATAGGGGTTTCACCAATGTGTTTTTTGGTGAGAAACCTTCTATTTCAAGGTTCTGTGCGTTTTCAGACAAGTACAATATGTATTCATAGTGTTTCTGATGAAATCCCTCCTTTTAATGCATTTTCTCACAGAAAACGAGTCTCTCGCCATGGGAACATGGCTTTTTTGAAAAAGCATATTCTGGTCGAAAAATCGTGTTTTAAACAATGAGAACGACTCCCGGCCTTATTTAGTTCACATTTTTACTTTTGGTAAGCTAGCCCGTATTCATAACGCACTAAACCTTTTTATCGCGTTAAACGCCTTTTCTCGACAAGAAAAGCACAATTTCATCAAAAACAAACAAAACAAGAAAAATGAAACTATTCAACAAGTCTGCAACACGTCCTTAAGAGTTGCATGATTTCACACAATGTCAATGTGTAATTTCTCCAGTTCTGATCATTGTTTAGGTTGTTGGTAGCTTGGTCCAATGCCAAAACACAGTGAAATCTTTTTATGGCTTTAAACGCGTTTTCTCCTCGAGAGAAACATGATTTCACTAAAAACGTTATAGTTTAAACATGCCTGTTGTACATGTGTGCAAACACTCAGAGCCTTAAGATAGGGGTTTCACCAATGTGTTTTTTGGTGAGAAACCTTCTATTCCAAGGTTCTGTGCGTTTTCAGACAAGTACAATATGTATTTATAGTGTTTCTGAGGAAATCCCTCCTTTTAATGCATTTTCTCGCAGAAAAGGAGTCTCTCGCAATGGGAACATGGCTTTTTTTGAAAAAGCATATTCTGGTCGAGAAATCGTGTTTTAAACAATAAAAACGAGTCCCGGCCGTATTTAGTTCACATTTTTACTTTTGGTAAGCTAGCCCGTATTCATAACGCACTAAACCTTTTTATCGCGTTAAACGCCTTTTCTCGACAAGAAAAGCACCATTTCATCAAAAACAAACAAAACAACAAAAATGAATCTATTCAACAAGTCTGCAACACGTCCTTAAGAGTTGCATGATATCACACAATGTCAAAGTGTAATTTCTCCAGTTCTGATCATTGTTTAGGTTGTTGGTAGCTTAGTCCAACGCCAAAACACAGTGAAATCTTTTTATGGCTTTAAACGCCTTTTCTCCTCGAGAGAAACATGATTTCACTAAAAACGTTATAGTTTAAATATGCCTGTTGTACATGTGTGCAAACACTCAGAGCCTTAAGATAGGGGTTTCACCAATGTGTTTTTTGGTGAGAAACCTTCTATTTCAAGGTTCTGTGCGTTTTCAGACAAGTACAATATGTATTTATAGTGTTTCTGAGGAAATCCCTCCTTTTAATGCATTTTCTCGCAGAAAATGAGTCTCTCGCCATGGGAACATGGCTTTTTTTGAAAAAGCATATTCTGGTCGAGAAATCGTGTTTTAAACAATGAGAACGACTCCCGGCCTTATTTAATTCTCATTTTTACTTTTGGTAAGCTAGCCCGTATTCATAACGCACTAAACCTTTTTATCGCGTTAAACGCCTTTTCTCGACAAGAAAAGCACCATTTCATCAAAAACAAACAAAACAAGAAAAATGAATCTATTCAACAAGTCTGCAACACGTCCTTAAGAGTTGCATGATATCACACAATGTCAAAGTGTAATTTCTCCAGTTCTGATCATTGTTTAGGTTGTTGGTAGCTTAGTCCAATGCCAAAACACAGTGAAATCTTTTTATGGCTTTAAACGCGTTTTCTCCTCGAGAGAAACATGATTTCACTAAAAACGTTATAGTTTAAACATGCCTGTTGTACATGTGTGCAAACACTCAGAGCCTTAAGATAGGGGTTTCACCAATGTGTTTTTTGGTGAGAAACCTTCTATTTCAAGGTTCTGTGCGTTTTCAGACAAGTACAATATGTATTTATAGTGTTTCTGCGGAAATCCCTCCTTTTAATGCATTTTCTCGCAGAAAATGAGTCTCTCGCCATGGGAACATGGCTTTTTTGAAAAAGCATATTCTGGTCGAGAAATCGTGTTTTAAACAATGAGAACGACTCCCGCCCTTATTTAATTCTCATTTTTACTTTTGGTAAGCTAGCCCGTATTCATAACGCACTAAACCTTTTTATCGCGTTAAACGCCTTTTCTCGACAAGAAAAGCAGCATTTCATCAAAAACAAATTAAAACAAGAAAAATGAAGCTATTCAACAAGTCTGCAACACGTCCTTAAGAGTTGCATGATTTCACACAATGTCAATGTGTAATTTCTCCAGTTCTGATCATTGTTTAGGTTGTTGGTAGCTTGGTCCAATGCCAAAACACAGTGAAATCTTTTTATGGCTTTAAACGCGTTTTCTCCTCGAGAGAAACATGATTTCACTAAAAACGTTATAGTTTAAACATGCCTGTTGTACATGTGTGCAAACACTCAGAGCCTTAAGATAGGGGTTTCACCAATGTGTTTTTTGGTGAGAAACCTTCTATTTCAAGGTTCTGTGCGTTTTCAGACAAGTACAATATATATTTATAGTGTTTCTGAGGAAATCCCTCCTTTTAATGCATTTTCTCGCAGAAAATGAGTCTCTCGCCATGGGAACATGGCTTTTTTTGAAAAAGCATATTCTGGTCGAGAAATCGTGTTTTAAACAATAAAAACGAGTCCCGGCCTTATTTAGTTCACATTTTTACTTTTGGTAAGCTAGCCCGTATTCATAACGCACTAAACCTTTTTATCGCGTTAAACGCCTTTTCTCGACAACAAAAGCACCATTTCATCAAAAACAAACAAAACAAGAAAAATGAATCTATTCAACAAGTCTGCAACACGTCCTTAAGAGTTGCATGATATCACACAATGTCAAAGTGTAATTTCTCCAGTTCTGATCATTGTTTACGTTGTTGGTAGCTTAGTCCAATGCCAAAACACAGTGAAATCTTTTTATGGCTTTAAACGCGTTTCCTCCTCGAGAGAAACATGATTTCACTAAAAACGTTATAGTTTAAACATGCCTGTTGTACATGTGTGCAAACACTCAGAGCCTTAAGATAGGGGTTTCACCAATGTGTTTTTTGGTGAGAAACCTTCTATTTCAAGGTTCTGTGCGTTTTCAGACAAGTACAATATGTATTTATAGTGTTTCTGAGGAAATCCCTCCTTTTAATGCATTTTCTCGCAGAAAATGAGTCTCTCGCCATGGGAACATGGCTTTTTTTGAAAAAGCATATTCTGGTCGAGAAATCGTGTTTTAAACAATGGAACGATTCCCGGCCTTATTTAGTTCACAATTGTACTTTTGGTAAGCTAGCCCGTATTCATAACGCACTAAACCTTTTTATCGCGTTAAACGCCTTTTCTCGACGAGAAAAGCACAATTTCATCAAAAACAAACAAAACAAGAAAAATGAATCTATTCAACAAGTCTGCAACACGTCCTTAAGAGTTGCATGATTTCACCCAATGTCAATGTGTAATTTCTCCAGTTCTGATCATTTTTTAGGTTGTTGGTAGCTTGGTCCAATGCCAAAACACAGTGAGATCTTTTTATGGCTTTAAACGCGTTTTCTCCTCGAGAGAAACATGATTTCACTAAAAACGTTATAGTTTAAACATGCCTGTTTGTACATGTGTGCAAACACTCAGAGCCTTAAGATAGGGGTTTCACCAATGTGTTTTTTGGTGAGAAACCTTCTATTTCAAGGTTCTGTGCGTTTTCAGACAAGTACAATATGTATTTATAGTGTTTCTGATGAAATCCCTCCTTTTAATGCATTTTCTCACAGAAAACGAGTCTCTCGCCATGGGAACATGGCTTTTTTGAAAAAGCATATTCTGGTCGAGAAATCGTGTTTTAAGCAATAAAAACGACTCCCGGCCTTATTTGGTTCACATTTGTACTTTTGGTAAGCTAGCCCGTATTCATAACGCACTAAACCTTTTTATCGCGTTAAACGCCTTTTCTCGACGAGAAAAGCAATTTCATCAAAAACAAACAAAACAAGAAAAATGAATCTATTCAACAAGTCTGCAACACGTCCTTAAGAGTTACATGATTTCACCCAATGTCAATACGTAATTTCTCCAGTTCTGATCATTTTTTAGGTTGTTGGTAGCTTGGTCAATGCCAAAACACAGTGAGATCTTTTTATGGCTTTAAACGCGTTTTCTCCTCGAGAGAAACATGATTTCACTAAAAACGTTATAGTTTAAACATGCCTGTTTGTACATGTGTGCAAACACTCAGAGCCTTAAGATAGGGGTTTCACCAATGTGTTTTTTGGTGAGAAACCTTCTATTTCAAGGTTCTGTGCGTTTTCAGACAAGTACAATATGTATTTATAGTGTTTCTGATGAAATCCCTCCTTTTAATGCATTTTCTCACAGAAAACGAGTCTCTCGCCATGGGAACATGGCTTTTTTGAAAAAGCATATTCTGGTCGAGAAATCGTGTTTTAAGCAATAAAAACGACTCCCGGCCTTATTTGGTTCACATTTGTACTTTTGGTAAGCTAGCCCGTATTCATAACGCACTAAACCTTTTTATCGCGTTAAACGCCTTTTCTCGACGAGAAAAGCAATTTCATCAAAAACAAACAAAACAAGAAAAATGAATCTATTCAACAAGTCTGCAACACGTCCTTAAGAGTTACATGATTTCACCCAATGTCAATACGTAATTTCTCCAGTTCTGATCATTTTTTAGGTTGTTGGTAGCTTGGTCAATGCCAAAACACAGTGAGATCTTTTTATGGCTTTAAACGCGTTTTCTCCTCGAGAGAAACATGATTTCACTAAAAACGTTATAGTTTAAACATGCCTGTTTGTACATGTGTGCAAACACTCAGAGCCTTAAGATAGGGGTTTCACCAATGTGTTTTTTGGTGAGAAACCTTCTATTTCAAGGTTCTGTGCGTTTTCAGACAAGTACAATATGTATTTATAGTGTTTCTGATGAAATCCCTCCATTTAATGCATTTTCTCACAGAAAACGAGTCTCTCGCCATGGGAACATGGCTTTTTTGAAAAAGCATATTCTGGTCGAGAAATCGTGTTTTAAGCAATAAAAACGACTCCCGGCCTTATTTAGTTCACATTTGTACTTTTGGTAAGCTAGCCCGTATTCATAACGCACTAAACCTTTTTATCGCGTTAAACGCCTTTTCTCGACGAGAAAAGCAATTTCATCAAAAACAAACAAAACAAGAAAAATGAATCTATTCAACAAGTCTGCAACACGTCCTTAAGAGTTACATGATTTCACCCAATGTCAATATGTAATTTCTCCAGTTCTGATCATTTTTTAGGTTGTTGGTAGCTTGGTCAATGCCAAAACACAGTGAGATCTTTTTATGGCTTTAAACGCGTTTTCTCCTCGAGAGAAACATGATTTCACTAAAAAACGTTATAGTTTAAACATGCCTGTTTGTACATGTGTGCAAACACTCAGAGCCTTAAGATAGGGGTTTCACCAATGTGTTTTTTGGTGAGAAACCTTCTATTTCAAGGTTCTGTGCGTTTTCAGACAAGTACAATATGTATTTATAGTGTTTCTGATGAAATCCCTTCTTTTAATGCATTTTCTCACAGAAAACGAGTCTCTCGCCATGGGAACATGGCTTTTTTGAAAAAGCATATTCTGGTCGAGAAATCGTGTTTTAAGCAATAAAAACGACTCCCGGCCTTATTTAGTTCACATTTGTACTTTTGGTAAGCTAGCCCGTATTCATAACGCACTAAACCTTTTTATCGCGTTAAACGCCTTTTCTCGACGAGAAAAGCAATTTCATCAAAAACAAACAAAACAAGAAAAATGAATCTATTCAACAAGTCTGCAACACGTCCTTAAGAGTTACATGATTTCACCCAATGTCAATACGTAATTTCTCCAGTTCTGATCATTTTTTAGGTTGTTGGTAGCTTGGTCAATGCCAAAACACAGTGAGATCTTTTTATGGCTTTAAACGCGTTTTCTCCTCGAGAGAAACATGATTTCACTAAAAACGTTATAGTTTAAACATGCCTGTTTGTACATGTGTGCAAACACTCAGAGCCTTAAGATAGGGGTTTCACCAATGTGTTTTTTGGTGAGAAACCTTCTATTTCAAGGTTATGTGCGTTTTCAGACAAGTACAATATGTATTTATAGTGTTTCTGATGAAATCCCTCCTTTTAATGCATTTTCTCACAGAAAACGAGTCTCTCGCCATGGGAACATGGCTTTTTTGAAAAAGCATATTCTGGTCGAGAAATCGTGTTTTAAACAATAAAAACGAGTCCCGGCCTTATTTAGTTCACATTTTTACTTTTGGTAAGCTAGCCCGTATTCATAACGCACTAAACCTTTTTATCGCGTTAAACGCCTTTTCTCGACAACAAAAGCACCATTTCATCAAAAACAAACAAAACAAGAAAAATGAATCTATTCAACAAGTCTGCAACACGTCCTTAAGAGTTGCATGATATCACACAATGTCAAAGTGTAATTTCTCCAGTTCTGATCATTGTTTAGGTTGTTGGTAGCTTAGTCCAATGCCAAAACACAGTGAAATCTTTTTATGGCTTTAAACGCGTTTTCTCCTCGAGAGAAACATGATTTCACTAAAAACGTTATAGTTTAAACATGCCTGTTGTACATGTGTGCAAACACTCAGAGCCTTAAGATAGGGGTTTCACCAATGTGTTTTTTGGTGAGAAACCTTCTATTTCAAGGTTCTGTGCGTTTTCAGACAAGTACAATATGTATTTATAGTGTTTCTGCGGAAATCCCTCCTTTTAATGCATTTTCTCGCAGAAAATGAGTCTCTCGCCATGGGAACATGGCTTTTTTGAAAAAGCATATTCTGGTCGAGAAATCGTGTTTTAAACAATGAGAACGACTCCCGGCCTTATTTAATTCTCATTTTTACTTTTGGTAAGCTAGCCCGTATTCATAACGCACTAAACCTTTTTATCGCGTTAAACGCCTTTTCTCGACAAGAAAAGCAGCATTTCATCAAAAACAAATTAAAACAAGAAAAATGAAGCTATTCAACAAGTCTGCAACACGTCCTTAAGAGTTGCATGATTTCACACAATGTCAATGTGTAATTTCTCCAGTTCTGATCATTGTTTAGGTTGTTGGTAGCTTGGTCCAATGCCAAAACACAGTGAAATCTTTTTATGGCTTTAAACGCGTTTTCTCCTCGAGAGAAACATGATTTCACTAAAAACGTTATAGTTTAAACATGCCTGTTGTACATGTGTGCAAACACTCAGAGCCTTAAGATAGGGGTTTCACCAATGTGTTTTTTGGTGAGAAACCTTCTATTCCAAGGTTCTGTGCGTTTTCAGACAAGTACAATATGTATTTATAGTGTTTCTGAGGAAATCCCTCCTTTTAATGCATTTTCTCGCAGAAAATGAGTCTCTCGCCATGGGAACATGGCTTTTTTTGAAAAAGCATATTCTGGTCGAGAAATCGTGTTTTAAACAATAAAAACGAGTCCCGGCCTTATTTAGTTCACATTTTTACTTTTGGTAAGCTAGCCCGTATTCATAACGCACTAAACCTTTTTATCGCGTTAAACGCCTTTTCTCGACAACAAAAGCACCATTTCATCAAAAACAAACAAAACAAGAAAAATGAATCTATTCAACAAGTCTGCAACACGTCCTTAAGAGTTGCATGATATCACACAATGTCAAAGTGTAATTTCTCCAGTTCTGATCATTGTTTACGTTGTTGGTAGCTTAGTCCAATGCCAAAACACAGTGAAATCTTTTTATGGCTTTAAACGCGTTTCCTCCTCGAGAGAAACATGATTTCACTAAAAACGTTATAGTTTAAACATGCCTGTTGTACATGTGTGCAAACACTCAGAGCCTTAAGATAGGGGTTTCACCAATGTGTTTTTTGGTGAGAAACCTTCTATTCCAAGGTTCTGTGCGTTTTCAGACAAGTACAATATGTATTTATAGTGTTTCTGAGGAAATCCCTCCTTTTAATGCATTTTCTCGCAGAAAATGAGTCTCTCGCCATGGGAACATGGCTTTTTTTGAAAAAGCATATTCTGGTCGAGAAATCGTGTTTTAAACAATAAAAACGAGTCCCGGCCTTATTTAGTTCACATTTTTACTTTTGGTAAGCTAGCCCGTATTCATAACGCACTAAACCTTTTTATCGCGTTAAACGCCTTTTCTCGACAAGAAAAGCACCATTTCATCAAAAACAAACAAAACAAGAAAAATGAATCTATTCAACAAGTCTGCAACACGTCCTTAAGAGTTACATGATTTCACCCAATGCCAATGTGTAATTTCTCCAGTTCTGATCATTGTTTAGGTTTGTTGGTAGCTTGGTCAATGCCAAAACACAGTGAGATCTTTTTATGGCTTTAAACGCGTTTTGTCCTCGAGAGAAACATGATTTCACTAAAAACGGTATAGTTTAAACATGCCTGTTGTACATGTGTGCAAACACTCAGAGCCTTAAGATAGGGGTTTAACCAATGTTTTTTTTGGTGAGAAACCTTCCATTTCAAGGTTCTGTGCGTTTTCAGACAAGTACAATATGTATTTATAGTGTTTCTGATGAAATCCCTCCTTTTAATGCATTTTCTCACAGAAAACGAGTCTCTCGCCATGGGAACATGGCTTTTTTAAAAAAGCATATTCTGGTCGAGAAATCGTGTTTTAAGCAATAAAAACGACTCCCGGCCTTATTTAGTTCACATTTGTACTTTTGGTAAGCTAGCCCGTATTCATAACGCACTAAACCTTTTTATCGCGTTAAACGCCTTTTCTCGACGAGAAAAGCACAATTTCATCAAAAACAAACAAAACAAGAAAAATGAATCTATTCAACAAGTCTGCAACACGTCCTTAAGAGTTGCATGATTTCACCCAATGTCAATGTGTAATTTCTCCAGTTCTGATCATTTTTTAGGTTGTTGGTAGCTTGGTCAATGCCAAAACACAGTGAGATCTTTTTATGGCTTTAAACGCGTTTTCTCCTCGAGAGAAACATGATTTCACTAAAAACGTTATAGTTTAACCATGCCTGTTGTACATGTGTGCAAACACTCAGAGCCTTAAGATAGGGGTTTCACCAATGTGTTTTTTGGTGAGAAACCTTCTATTTCAAGGTTCTGTGCGTTTTCAGACAAGTACAATATGTATTTATAGTGTTTCTGATGAAATCCCTCCTTTTAATGCATTTTCTCACAGAAAACGAGTCTCTCGCCATGGGAACATGGCTTTTTTAAAAAAGCATATTCTGGTCGAGAAATCGTGTTTTAAGCAATAAAAACGACTCCCGGCCTCATTTAGTTCACATTTGTACTTTTAGTAAGCTATCCCGTATTCATAACGCACTAAACCTTTTTATCGCGTTAAACGTCTTTTCTCGACGAGAAAAGCAATTTCATCAAAAACAAACAAAACAAGAAAAATGAATCTATTCAACAAGTCTGCAACACGTCCTTAAGAGTTACATGATTTCACCCAATGTCAATATGTAATTTCTCCAGTTCTGATCATTTTTTAGGTTGTTGGTAGCTTGGTCAATGCCAAAACACAGTGAGATCTTTTTATGGCTTTAAACGCGTTTTGTCCTCGAGAGAAACATGATTTCACTAAAAACGTTATAGTTTAAACATGCCTGTTTGTACATGTGTGCAAACACTCAGAGCCTTAAGATAGGGGTTTCACCAATGTGTTTTTTGGTGAGAAACCTTCTATTTCAAGGTTCTGTGCGTTTTCAGACAAGTACAATATGTATTTATAGTGTTTCTGATGAAATCCCTCCTTTTAATGCATTTTCTCACAGAAAACGAGTCTCTCGCCATGGGAACATGGCTTTTTTGAAAAAGCATATTCTGGTCGAGAAATCGTGTTTTAAGCAATAAAAACGACTCCCGGCCTTATTTGGTTCACATTTGTACTTTTGGTAAGCTAGCCCGTATTCATAACGCACTAAACCTTTTTATCGCGTTAAACGCCTTTTCTCGACGAGAAAAGCAATTTCATCAAAAACAAACAAAACAAGAAAAATGAATCTATTCAACAAGTCTGCAACACGTCCTTAAGAGTTACATGATTTCACCCAATGTCAATATGTAATTTCTCCAGTTCTGATCATTTTTTAGGTTGTTGGTAGCTTGGTCAATGCCAAAACACAGTGAGATCTTTTTATGGCTTTAAACGCGTTTTCTCCTCGAGAGAAACATGATTTCACTAAAAACGTTATAGTTTAAACATGCCTGTTTGTACATGTGTGCAAACACTCAGAGCCTTAAGATAGGGGTTTCACCAATGTGTTTTTTGGTGAGAAACCTTCTATTTCAAGGTTCTGTGCGTTTTCAGACAAGTACAATATGTATTTATAGTGTTTCTGATGAAATCCCTCCTTTTAATGCATTTTCTCACAGAAAACGAGTCTCTCGCCATGGGAACATGGCTTTTTTGAAAAAGCATATTCTGGTCGAGAAATCGTGTTTTAAGCAATAAAAACGACTCCCGGCCTTATTTGGTTCACATTTGTACTTTTGGTAAGCTAGCCCGTATTCATAACGCACTAAACCTTTTTATCGCGTTAAACGCCTTTTCTCGACGAGAAAAGCACAATTTCATCAAAAACAAACAAAACAAGAAAAATGAATCTATTCAACAAGTCTGCAACACGTCCTTAAGAGTTACATGATTTCACCCAATGCCAATGTGTAATTTCTCCAGTTCTGATCATTTTTTAGGTTTGTTGGTAGCTTGGTCAATGCCAAAACACAGTGAGATCTTTTTATGGCTTTAAACGCGTTTTGTCCTCGAGAGAAACATGATTTCACTAAAAACGTTATAGTTTAACCATGCCTGTTGTACATGTGTGCAAACACTCAGAGCCTTAAGATAGGGGTTTCACCAATGTGTTTTTTGGTGAGAAACCTTCTATTTCAAGGTTCTCTGCGTTTTCAGACAAGTACAATATGTATTTATAGTGTTTCTGATGAAATCCCTCCTTTTAATGCATTTTCTCACAGAAAACGAGTCTCTCGCCATGGGAACATGGCTTTTTTAAAAAAGCATATTCTGGTCGAGAAATCGTGTTTTAAGCAATAAAAACGACTCCCGGCCTTATTTAGTTCACATTTGTACTTTTGGTAAGCTAGCCCGTATTCATAACGCACTAAACCTTTTTATCGCGTTAAACGTCTTTTCTCGACGAGAAAAGCAATTTCATCAAAAACAAACAAAACAAGAAAAATGAATCTATTCAACAAGTCTGCAACACGTCCTTAAGAGTTACATGATTTCACCCAATGTCAATATGTAATTTCTCCAGTTCTGATCATTTTTTAGGTTGTTGGTAGCTTGGTCAATGCCAAAACACAGTGAGATCTTTTTATGGCTTTAAACGCGTTTTGTCCTCGAGAGAAACATGATTTCACTAAAAACGTTATAGTTTAAACATGCCTGTTTGTACATGTGTGCAAACACTCAGAGCCTTAAGATAGGGGTTTCACCAATGTGTTTTTTGGTGAGAAACCTTCTATTTCAAGGTTCTGTGCGTTTTCAGACAAGTACAATATGTATTTATAGTGTTTCTGATGAAATCCCTCCTTTTAATGCATTTTCTCACAGAAAACGAGTCTCTCGCCATGGGAACATGGCTTTTTTGAAAAAGCATATTCTGGTCGAGAAATCGTGTTTTAAGCAATAAAAACGACTCCCGGCCTTATTTGGTTCACATTTGTACTTTTGGTAAGCTAGCCCGTATTCATAACGCACTAAACCTTTTTATCGCGTTAAACGCCTTTTCTCGACGAGAAAAGCACAATTTCATCAAAAACAAACAAAACAAGAAAAATGAATCTATTCAACAAGTCTGCAACACGTCCTTAAGAGTTGCATGATTTCACCCAATGTCAATGTGTAATTTCTCCAGTTCTGATCATTTTTTAGGTTGTTGGTAGCTTGGTCAATGCCAAAACACAGTGAGATCTTTTTATGGCTTTAAACGCGTTTTCTCCTCGAGAGAAACATGATTTCACTAAAAACGTTATAGTTTAAACATGCCTGTTTGTACATGTGTGCAAACACTCAGAGCCTTAAGATAGGGGTTTCACCAATGTGTTTTTTGGTGAGAAACCTTCTATTTCAAGGTTCTGTGCGTTTTCAGACAAGTACAATATGTATTTATAGTGTTTCTGATGAAATCCCTCCTTTTAATGCATTTTCTCACAGAAAACGAGTCTCTCGCCATGGGAACATGGCTTTTTTGAAAAAGCATATTCTGGTCGAGAAATCGTGTTTTAAACAATAAAAACGAGTCCCGGCCTTATTTAGTTCACATTTTTACTTTTGGTAAGCTAGCCCGTATTCATAACGCACTAAACCTTTTTATCGCGTTAAACGCCTTTTCTCGACGAGAAAAGCACAATTTCATCAAAAACAAACAAAACAAGAAAAATGAATCTATTCAACAAGTCTGCAACACGTCCTTAAGAGTTGCATGATTTCACCCAATGTCAATGTGTAATTTCTCCAGTTCTGATCATTTTTTAGGTTGTTGGTAGCTTGGTCCAATGCCAAAACACAGTGAGATCTTTTTATGGCTTTAAACGCGTTTTCTCCTCGAGAGAAACATGATTTCACTAAAAACGTTATAGTTTAAACATGCCTGTTTGTACATGTGTGCAAACACTCAGAGCCTTAAGATAGGGGTTTCACCAATGTGTTTTTTGGTGAGAAACCTTCTATTTCAAGGTTCTGTGCGTTTTCAGACAAGTACAATATGTATTTATAGTGTTTCTGATGAAATCCCTCCTTTTAATGCATTTTCTCACAGAAAACGAGTCTCTCGCCATGGGAACATGGCTTTTTTGAAAAAGCATATTCTGGTCGAGAAATCGTGTTTTAAGCAATAAAAACGACTCCCGGCCTTATTTAGTTCACATTTGTACTTTTGGTAAGCTAGCCCGTATTCATAACGCACTAAACCTTTTTATCGCGTTAAACGCCTTTTCTCGACGAGAAAAGCAATTTCATCAAAAACAAACAAAACAAGAAAAATGAATCTATTCAACAAGTCTGCAACACGTCCTTAAGAGTTACATGATTTCACCCAATGTCAATATGTAATTTCTCCAGTTCTGATCATTTTTTAGGTTGTTGGTAGCTTGGTCAATGCCAAAACACAGTGAGATCTTTTTATGGCTTTAAACGCGTTTTCTCCTCGAGAGAAACATGATTTCACTAAAAACGTTATAGTTTAAACATGCCTGTTGTACATGTGTGCAAACACTCAGAGCCTTAAGATAGGGGTTTCACCAATGTGTTTTTTGGTGAGAAACCTTCTATTCCAAGGTTCTGTGCGTTTTCAGACAAGTACAATATGTATTTATAGTGTTTCTGAGGAAATCCCTCCTTTTAATGCATTTTCTCGCAGAAAATGAGTCTCTCGCCATGGGAACATGGCTTTTTTTGAAAAAGCATATTCTGGTCGAGAAATCGTGTTTTAAACAATAAAAACGAGTCCCGGCCTTATTTAGTTCACATTTTTACTTTTGGTAAGCTAGCCCGTATTCATAACGCACTAAACCTTTTTATCGCGTTAAACGCCTTTTCTCGACAAGAAAAGCACCATTTCATCAAAAACAAACAAAACAAGAAAAATGAATCTATTCAACAAGTCTGCAACACGTCCTTAAGAGTTACATGATTTCACCCAATGCCAATGTGTAATTTCTCCAGTTCTGATCATTGTTTAGGTTTGTTGGTAGCTTGGTCAATGCCAAAACACAGTGAGATCTTTTTATGGCTTTAAACGCGTTTTGTCCTCGAGAGAAACATGATTTCACTAAAAACGTTATAGTTTAAACATGCCTGTTTGTACATGTGTGCAAACACTCAGAGCCTTAAGATAGGGGTTTCACCAATGTGTTTTTTGGTGAGAAACCTTCTATTTCAAGGTTCTGTGCGTTTTCAGACAAGTACAATATGTATTTATAGTGTTTCTGATGAAATCCCTCCTTTTAATGCATTTTCTCACAGAAAACGAGTCTCTCGCCATGGGAACATGGCTTTTTTGAAAAAGCATATTCTGGTCGAGAAATCGTGTTTTAAGCAATAAAAACGACTCCCGGCCTTATTTAGTTCACATTTGTACTTTTGGTAAGCTAGCCCGTATTCATAACGCACTAAACCTTTTTATCGCGTTAAACGCCTTTTCTCGACGAGAAAAGCAATTTCATCAAAAACAAACAAAACAAGAAAAATGAATCTATTCAACAAGTCTGCAACACGTCCTTAAGAGTTGCATGATTTCACCCAATGTCAATGTGTAATTTCTCCAGTTCTGATCATTTTTTAGGTTGTTGGTAGCTTGGTCAATGCCAAAACACAGTGAGATCTTTTTATGGCTTTAAACGCGTTTTCTCCTCGAGAGAAACATGATTTCACTAAAAACGTTATAGTTTAAACATGCCTGTTTGTACATGTGTGCAAACACTCAGAGCCTTAAGATAGGGGTTTCACCAATGTGTTTTTTGGTGAGAAACCTTCTATTTCAAGGTTCTGTGCGTTTTCAGACAAGTACAATATGTATTTATAGTGTTTCTGATGAAATCCCTCCTTTTAATGCATTTTCTCACAGAAAACGAGTCTCTCGCCATGGGAACATGGCTTTTTTGAAAAAGCATATTCTGGTCGAGAAATCGTGTTTTAAACAATAAAAACGAGTCCCGGCCTTATTTAGTTCACATTTTTACTTTTGGTAAGCTAGCCCGTATTCATAACGCACTAAACCTTTTTATCGCGTTAAACGCCTTTTCTCGACGAGAAAAGCACAATTTCATCAAAAACAAACAAAACAAGAAAAATGAATCTATTCAACAAGTCTGCAACACGTCCTTAAGAGTTGCATGATTTCACCCAATGTCAATGTGTAATTTCTCCAGTTCTGATCATTTTTTAGGTTGTTGGTAGCTTGGTCCAATGCCAAAACACAGTGAGATCTTTTTATGGCTTTAAACGCGTTTTCTCCTCGAGAGAAACATGATTTCACTAAAAACGTTATAGTTTAAACATGCCTGTTTGTACATGTGTGCAAACACTCAGAGCCTTAAGATAGGGGTTTCACCAATGTGTTTTTTGGTGAGAAACCTTCTATTTCAAGGTTCTGTGCGTTTTCAGACAAGTACAATATGTATTTATAGTGTTTCTGATGAAATCCCTCCTTTTAATGCATTTTCTCACAGAAAACGAGTCTCTCGCCATGGGAACATGGCTTTTTTGAAAAAGCATATTCTGGTCGAGAAATCGTGTTTTAAGCAATAAAAACGACTCCCGGCCTTATTTAGTTCACATTTGTACTTTTGGTAAGCTAGCCCGTATTCATAACGCACTAAACCTTTTTATCGCGTTAAACGCCTTTTCTCGACGAGAAAAGCAATTTCATCAAAAACAAACAAAACAAGAAAAATGAATCTATTCAACAAGTCTGCAACACGTCCTTAAGAGTTACATGATTTCACCCAATGTCAATATGTAATTTCTCCAGTTCTGATCATTTTTTAGGTTGTTGGTAGCTTGGTCAATGCCAAAACACAGTGAGATCTTTTTATGGCTTTAAACGCGTTTTCTCCTCGAGAGAAACATGATTTCACTAAAAACGTTATAGTTTAAACATGCCTGTTGTACATGTGTGCAAACACTCAGAGCCTTAAGATAGGGGTTTCACCAATGTGTTTTTTGGTGAGAAACCTTCTATTCCAAGGTTCTGTGCGTTTTCAGACAAGTACAATATGTATTTATAGTGTTTCTGAGGAAATCCCTCCTTTTAATGCATTTTCTCGCAGAAAATGAGTCTCTCGCCATGGGAACATGGCTTTTTTTGAAAAAGCATATTCTGGTCGAGAAATCGTGTTTTAAACAATAAAAACGAGTCCCGGCCTTATTTAGTTCACATTTTTACTTTTGGTAAGCTAGCCCGTATTCATAACGCACTAAACCTTTTTATCGCGTTAAACGCCTTTTCTCGACAAGAAAAGCACCATTTCATCAAAAACAAACAAAACAAGAAAAATGAATCTATTCAACAAGTCTGCAACACGTCCTTAAGAGTTACATGATTTCACCCAATGCCAATGTGTAATTTCTCCAGTTCTGATCATTGTTTAGGTTTGTTGGTAGCTTGGTCAATGCCAAAACACAGTGAGATCTTTTTATGGCTTTAAACGCGTTTTCTCCTCGAGAGAAACATGATTTCACTAAAAACGTTATAGTTTAAACATGCCTGTTTGTACATGTGTGCAAACACTCAGAGCCTTAAGATAGGGGTTTCACCAATGTGTTTTTTGGTGAGAAACCTTCTATTTCAAGGTTCTGTGCGTTTTCAGACAAGTACAATATGTATTTATAGTGTTTCTGATGAAATCCCTCCTTTTAATGCATTTTCTCACAGAAAACGAGTCTCTCGCCATGGGAACATGGCTTTTTTGAAAAAGCATATTCTGGTCGAGAAATCGTGTTTTAAGCAATAAAAACGACTCCCGGCCTTATTTAGTTCACATTTGTACTTTTGGTAAGCTAGCCCGTATTCATAACGCACTAAACCTTTTTATCGCGTTAAACGCCTTTTCTCGACGAGAAAAGCAATTTCATCAAAAACAAACAAAACAAGAAAAATGAATCTATTCAACAAGTCTGCAACACGTCCTTAAGAGTTACATGATTTCACCCAATGTCAATATGTAATTTCTCCAGTTCTGATCATTTTTTAGGTTGTTGGTAGCTTGGTCAATGCCAAAACACAGTGAGATCTTTTTATGGCTTTAAACGCGTTTTCTCCTCGAGAGAAACATGATTTCACTAAAAACGTTATAGTTTAAACATGCCTGTTGTACATGTGTGCAAACACTCAGAGCCTTAAGATAGGGGTTTCACCAATGTGTTTTTTGGTGAGAAACCTTCTATTCCAAGGTTCTGTGCGTTTTCAGACAAGTACAATATGTATTTATAGTGTTTCTGAGGAAATCCCTCCTTTTAATGCATTTTCTCGCAGAAAATGAGTCTCTCGCCATGGGAACATGGCTTTTTTTGAAAAAGCATATTCTGGTCGAGAAATCGTGTTTTAAACAATAAAAACGAGTCCCGGCCTTATTTAGTTCACATTTTTACTTTTGGTAAGCTAGCCCGTATTCATAACGCACTAAACCTTTTTATCGCGTTAAACGCCTTTTCTCGACAAGAAAAGCACCATTTCATCAAAAACAAACAAAACAAGAAAAATGAATCTATTCAACAAGTCTGCAACACGTCCTTAAGAGTTACATGATTTCACCCAATGCCAATGTGTAATTTCTCCAGTTCTGATCATTGTTTAGGTTTGTTGGTAGCTTGGTCAATGCCAAAACACAGTGAGATCTTTTTATGGCTTTAAACGCGTTTTGTCCTCGAGAGAAACATGATTTCACTAAAAACGGTATAGTTTAAACATGCCTGTTGTACATGTGTGCAAACACTCAGAGCCTTAAGATAGGGGTTTAACCAATGTTTTTTTTGGTGAGAAACCTTCCATTTCAAGGTTCTGTGCGTTTTCAGACAAGTACAATATGTATTTATAGTGTTTCTGATGAAATCCCTCCTTTTAATGCATTTTCTCACAGAAAACGAGTCTCTCGCCATGGGAACATGGCTTTTTTAAAAAAGCATATTCTGGTCGAGAAATCGTGTTTTAAGCAATAAAAACGACTCCCGGCCTTATTTAGTTCACATTTGTACTTTTGGTAAGCTAGCCCGTATTCATAACGCACTAAACCTTTTTATCGCGTTAAACGCCTTTTCTCGACGAGAAAAGCACAATTTCATCAAAAACAAACAAAACAAGAAAAATGAATCTATTCAACAAGTCTGCAACACGTCCTTAAGAGTTGCATGATTTCACCCAATGTCAATGTGTAATTTCTCCAGTTCTGATCATTTTTTAGGTTGTTGGTAGCTTGGTCAATGCCAAAACACAGTGAGATCTTTTTATGGCTTTAAACGCGTTTTCTCCTCGAGAGAAACATGATTTCACTAAAAACGTTATAGTTTAACCATGCCTGTTGTACATGTGTGCAAACACTCAGAGCCTTAAGATAGGGGTTTCACCAATGTGTTTTTTGGTGAGAAACCTTCTATTTCAAGGTTCTGTGCGTTTTCAGACAAGTACAATATGTATTTATAGTGTTTCTGATGAAATCCCTCCTTTTAATGCATTTTCTCACAGAAAACGAGTCTCTCGCCATGGGAACATGGCTTTTTTAAAAAAGCATATTCTGGTCGAGAAATCGTGTTTTAAGCAATAAAAACGACTCCCGGCCTCATTTAGTTCACATTTGTACTTTTAGTAAGCTATCCCGTATTCATAACGCACTAAACCTTTTTATCGCGTTAAACGTCTTTTCTCGACGAGAAAAGCAATTTCATCAAAAACAAACAAAACAAGAAAAATGAATCTATTCAACAAGTCTGCAACACGTCCTTAAGAGTTACATGATTTCACCCAATGTCAATATGTAATTTCTCCAGTTCTGATCATTTTTTAGGTTGTTGGTAGCTTGGTCAATGCCAAAACACAGTGAGATCTTTTTATGGCTTTAAACGCGTTTTGTCCTCGAGAGAAACATGATTTCACTAAAAACGTTATAGTTTAAACATGCCTGTTTGTACATGTGTGCAAACACTCAGAGCCTTAAGATAGGGGTTTCACCAATGTGTTTTTTGGTGAGAAACCTTCTATTTCAAGGTTCTGTGCGTTTTCAGACAAGTACAATATGTATTTATAGTGTTTCTGATGAAATCCCTCCTTTTAATGCATTTTCTCACAGAAAACGAGTCTCTCGCCATGGGAACATGGCTTTTTTGAAAAAGCATATTCTGGTCGAGAAATCGTGTTTTAAGCAATAAAAACGACTCCCGGCCTTATTTGGTTCACATTTGTACTTTTGGTAAGCTAGCCCGTATTCATAACGCACTAAACCTTTTTATCGCGTTAAACGCCTTTTCTCGACGAGAAAAGCAATTTCATCAAAAACAAACAAAACAAGAAAAATGAATCTATTCAACAAGTCTGCAACACGTCCTTAAGAGTTACATGATTTCACCCAATGTCAATATGTAATTTCTCCAGTTCTGATCATTTTTTAGGTTGTTGGTAGCTTGGTCAATGCCAAAACACAGTGAGATCTTTTTATGGCTTTAAACGCGTTTTCTCCTCGAGAGAAACATGATTTCACTAAAAACGTTATAGTTTAAACATGCCTGTTTGTACATGTGTGCAAACACTCAGAGCCTTAAGATAGGGGTTTCACCAATGTGTTTTTTGGTGAGAAACCTTCTATTTCAAGGTTCTGTGCGTTTTCAGACAAGTACAATATGTATTTATAGTGTTTCTGATGAAATCCCTCCTTTTAATGCATTTTCTCACAGAAAACGAGTCTCTCGCCATGGGAACATGGCTTTTTTGAAAAAGCATATTCTGGTCGAGAAATCGTGTTTTAAGCAATAAAAACGACTCCCGGCCTTATTTGGTTCACATTTGTACTTTTGGTAAGCTAGCCCGTATTCATAACGCACTAAACCTTTTTATCGCGTTAAACGCCTTTTCTCGACGAGAAAAGCACAATTTCATCAAAAACAAACAAAACAAAAAAAATGAATCTATTCAACAAGTCTGCAACACGTCCTTAAGAGTTACATGATTTCACCCAATGCCAATGTGTAATTTCTCCAGTTCTGATCATTTTTTAGGTTTGTTGGTAGCTTGGTCAATGCCAAAACACAGTGAGATCTTTTTATGGCTTTAAACGCGTTTTGTCCTCGAGAGAAACATGATTTCACTAAAAACGTTATAGTTTAACCATGCCTGTTGTACATGTGTGCAAACACTCAGAGCCTTAAGATAGGGGTTTCACCAATGTGTTTTTTGGTGAGAAACCTTCTATTTCAAGGTTCTCTGCGTTTTCAGACAAGTACAATATGTATTTATAGTGTTTCTGATGAAATCCCTCCTTTTAATGCATTTTCTCACAGAAAACGAGTCTCTCGCCATGGGAACATGGCTTTTTTAAAAAAGCATATTCTGGTCGAGAAATCGTGTTTTAAGCAATAAAAACGACTCCCGGCCTTATTTAGTTCACATTTGTACTTTTGGTAAGCTAGCCCGTATTCATAACGCACTAAACCTTTTTATCGCGTTAAACGTCTTTTCTCGACGAGAAAAGCAATTTCATCAAAAACAAACAAAACAAGAAAAATGAATCTATTCAACAAGTCTGCAACACGTCCTTAAGAGTTACATGATTTCACCCAATGTCAATATGTAATTTCTCCAGTTCTGATCATTTTTTAGGTTGTTGGTAGCTTGGTCAATGCCAAAACACAGTGAGATCTTTTTATGGCTTTAAACGCGTTTTGTCCTCGAGAGAAACATGATTTCACTAAAAACGTTATAGTTTAAACATGCCTGTTTGTACATGTGTGCAAACACTCAGAGCCTTAAGATAGGGGTTTCACCAATGTGTTTTTTGGTGAGAAACCTTCTATTTCAAGGTTCTGTGCGTTTTCAGACAAGTACAATATGTATTTATAGTGTTTCTGATGAAATCCCTCCTTTTAATGCATTTTCTCACAGAAAACGAGTCTCTCGCCATGGGAACATGGCTTTTTTGAAAAAGCATATTCTGGTCGAGAAATCGTGTTTTAAGCAATAAAAACGACTCCCGGCCTTATTTGGTTCACATTTGTACTTTTGGTAAGCTAGCCCGTATTCATAACGCACTAAACCTTTTTATCGCGTTAAACGCCTTTTCTCGACGAGAAAAGCACAATTTCATCAAAAACAAACAAAACAAGAAAAATGAATCTATTCAACAAGTCTGCAACACGTCCTTAAGAGTTGCATGATTTCACCCAATGTCAATGTGTAATTTCTCCAGTTCTGATCATTTTTTAGGTTGTTGGTAGCTTGGTCAATGCCAAAACACAGTGAGATCTTTTTATGGCTTTAAACGCGTTTTCTCCTCGAGAGAAACATGATTTCACTAAAAACGTTATAGTTTAAACATGCCTGTTTGTACATGTGTGCAAACACTCAGAGCCTTAAGATAGGGGTTTCACCAATGTGTTTTTTGGTGAGAAACCTTCTATTTCAAGGTTCTGTGCGTTTTCAGACAAGTACAATATGTATTTATAGTGTTTCTGATGAAATCCCTCCTTTTAATGCATTTTCTCACAGAAAACGAGTCTCTCGCCATGGGAACATGGCTTTTTTGAAAAAGCATATTCTGGTCGAGAAATCGTGTTTTAAGCAATAAAAACGACTCCCGGCCTTATTTGGTTCACATTTGTACTTTTGGTAAGCTAGCCCGTATTCATAACGCACTAAACCTTTTTATCGCGTTAAACGCCTTTTCTCGACGAGAAAAGCACAATTTCATCAAAAACAAACAAAACAAGAAAAATGAATCTATTCAAAGAGTCTGCAACACGTCCTTAAGAGTTACATGATTTCACCCAATGTCAATGTGTAATTTCTCCAGTTCTGATCATTTTTTAGGTTGTTGGTAGCTTGGTCAATGCCAAAACACAGTGAGATCTTTTTATGGCTTTAAACGCGTTTTCTCCTCGAGAGAAACATGATTTCACTAAAAACGTTATAGTTTAAACATGCCTGTTTGTACATGTGTGCAAACACTCAGAGCCTTAAGATAGGGGTTTCACCAATGTGTTTTTTGGTGAGAAACCTTCTATTTCAAGGTTCTGTGCGTTTTCAGACAAGTACAATATGTATTTATAGTGTTTCTGATGAAATCCCTCCTTTTAATGCATTTTCTCACAGAAAACGAGTCTCTCGCCATGGGAACATGGCTTTTTTGAAAAAGCATATTCTGGTCGAGAAATCGTGTTTTAAGCAATAAAAACGACTCCCGGCCTTATTTGGTTCACATTTGTACTTTTGGTAAGCTAGCCCGTATTCATAACGCACTAAACCTTTTTATCGCGTTAAACGCCTTTTCTCGACGAGAAAAGCACAATTTCATCAAAAACAAACAAAACAAGAAAAATGAATCTATTCAACAAGTCTGCAACACGTCCTTAAGAGTTGCATGATTTCACCCAATGTCAATGTGTAATTTCTCCAGTTCTGATCATTTTTTAGGTTGTTGGTAGCTTGGTCAATGCCAAAACACAGTGAGATCTTTTTATGGCTTTAAACGCGTTTTCTCCTCGAGAGAAACATGATTTCACTAAAAACGTTATAGTTTAAACATGCCTGTTTGTACATGTGTGCAAACACTCAGAGCCTTAAGATAGGGGTTTCACCAATGTGTTTTTTGGTGAGAAACCTTCTATTTCAAGGTTCTGTGCGTTTTCAGACAAGTACAATATGTATTTATAGTGTTTCTGATGAAATCCCTCCTTTTAATGCATTTTCTCACAGAAAACGAGTCTCTCGCCATGGGAACATGGCTTTTTTGAAAAAGCATATTCTGGTCGAGAAATCGTGTTTTAAGCAATAAAAACGACTCCCGGCCTTATTTGGTTCACATTTGTACTTTTGGTAAGCTAGCCCGTATTCATAACTCACTAAACCTTTTTATCGCGTTAAACGCCTTTTCTCGACGAGAAAAGCACAATTTCATCAAAAACAAACAAAACAAGAAAAATGAATCTATTCAAAGAGTCTGCAACACGTCCTTAAGAGTTACATGATTTCACCCAATGTCAATGTGTAATTTCTCCAGTTCTGATCATTTTTTAGGTTGTTGGTAGCTTGGTCAATGCCAAAACACAGTGAGATCTTTTTATGGCTTTAAACGCGTTTTCTCCTCGAGAGAAACATGATTTCACTAAAAACGTTATAGTTTAAACATGCCTGTTTGTACATGTGTGCAAACACTCAGAGCCTTAAGATAGGGGTTTCACCAATGTGTTTTTTGGTGAGAAACCTTCTATTTCAAGGTTCTGTGCGTTTTCAGACAAGTACAATATGTATTTATAGTGTTTCTGATGAAATCCCTCCTTTTAATGCATTTTCTCACAGAAAACGAGTCTCTCGCCATGGGAACATGGCTTTTTTGAAAAAGCATATTCTGGTCGAGAAATCGTGTTTTAAGCAATAAAAACGACTCCCGGCCTTATTTGGTTCACATTTGTACTTTTGGTAAGCTAGCCCGTATTCATAACGCACTAAACCTTTTTATCGCGTTAAACGCCTTTTCTCGACGAGAAAAGCACCATTTCATCAAAAACAAACAAAACAAGAAAAATGAATCTATTCAACAAGTCTGCAACACGTCCTTAAGAGTTACATGATTTCACCCAATGTCAATGTGTACTTTCTCCAGTTCTGATCATTTTTTAGGTTGTTGGTAGCTTGGTCAATGCCAAAACACAGTGAGATCTTTTTATGGCTTTAAACGCGTTTTCTCCTCGAGAGAAACATGATTTCACTAAAAACGTTATAGTTTAAACATGCCTGTTTGTACATGTGTGCAAACACTCAGAGCCTTAAGATAGGGGTTTCACCAATGTGTTTTTTGGTGAGAAACCTTCTATTTCAAGGTTCTGTGCGTTTTCAGACAAGTACAATATGTATTTATAGTGTTTCTGCGGAAATCCCTCCTTTTAATGCATTTTCTCGCAGAAAATGAGTCTCTCGCCATGGGAACATGGCTTTTTTGAAAAAGCATATTCTGGTCGAGAAATCGTGTTTTAAACAATGAGAACGACTCCCGGCCTTATTTAATTCTCATTTTTACTTTTGGTAAGCTAGCCCGTATTCATAACGCACTAAACCTTTTTATCGCGTTAAACGCCTTTTCTCGACAAGAAAAGCAGCATTTCATCAAAAACAAATTAAAACAAGAAAAATGAAGCTATTCAACAAGTCTGCAACACGTCCTTAAGAGTTGCATGATTTCACACAATGTCAATGTGTAATTTCTCCAGTTCTGATCATTGTTTAGGTTGTTGGTAGCTTGGTCCAATGCCAAAACACAGTGAAATCTTTTTATGGCTTTAAACGCGTTTTCTCCTCGAGAGAAACATGATTTCACTAAAAACGTTATAGTTTAAACATGCCTGTTGTACATGTGTGCAAACACTCAGAGCCTTAAGATAGGGGTTTCACCAATGTGTTTTTTGGTGAGAAACCTTCTATTCCAAGGTTCTGTGCGTTTTCAGACAAGTACAATATGTATTTATAGTGTTTCTGAGGAAATCCCTCCTTTTAATGCATTTTCTCGCAGAAAATGAGTCTCTCGCCATGGGAACATGGCTTTTTTTGAAAAAGCATATTCTGGTCGAGAAATCGTGTTTTAAACAATAAAAACGAGTCCCGGCCTTATTTAGTTCACATTTTTACTTTTGGTAAGCTAGCCCGTATTCATAACGCACTAAACCTTTTTATCGCGTTAAACGCCTTTTCTCGACAACAAAAGCACCATTTCATCAAAAACAAACAAAACAAGAAAAATGAATCTATTCAACAAGTCTGCAACACGTCCTTAAGAGTTACATGATTTCACCCAATGCCAATGTGTAATTTCTCCAGTTCTGATCATTGTTTAGGTTTGTTGGTAGCTTGGTCAATGCCAAAACACAGTGAGATCTTTTTATGGCTTTAAACGCGTTTTGTCCTCGAGAGAAACATGATTTCACTAAAAACGGTATAGTTTAAACATGCCTGTTGTACATGTGTGCAAACACTCAGAGCCTTAAGATAGGGGTTTAACCAATGTTTTTTTTGGTGAGAAACCTTCCATTTCAAGGTTCTGTGCGTTTTCAGACAAGTACAATATGTATTTATAGTGTTTCTGATGAAATCCCTCCTTTTAATGCATTTTCTCACAGAAAACGAGTCTCTCGCCATGGGAACATGGCTTTTTAAAAAAAGCATATTCTGGTCGAGAAATCGTGTTTTAAGCAATAAAAACGACTCCCGGCCTTATTTAGTTCACATTTTTACTTTTGGTAAGCTAGCCCGTATTCATAACGCACTAAACCTTTTTATCGCGTTAAACGCCTTTTCTCGACGAGAAAAGCACAATTTCATCAAAAACAAACAAAACAAGAAAAATGAATCTATTCAACAAGTCTGCAACACGTCCTTAAGAGTTGCATGATTTCACCCAATGTCAATGTGTAATTTCTCCAGTTCTGATCATTTTTTAGGTTGTTGGTAGCTTGGTCAATGCCAAAACACAGTGAGATCTTTTTATGGCTTTAAACGCGTTTTCTCCTCGAGAGAAACATGATTTCACTAAAAACGTTATAGTTTAACCATGCCTGTTGTACATGTGTGCAAACACTCAGAGCCTTAAGATAGGGGTTTCACCAATGTGTTTTTTGGTGAGAAACCTTCTATTTCAAGGTTCTGTGCGTTTTCAGACAAGTACAATATGTATTTATAGTGTTTCTGATGAAATCCCTCCTTTTAATGCATTTTCTCACAGAAAACGAGTCTCTCGCCATGGGAACATGGCTTTTTTAAAAAAGCATATTCTGGTCGAGAAATCGTGTTTTAAGCAATAAAAACGACTCCCGGCCTCATTTAGTTCACATTTGTACTTTTAGTAAGCTATCCCGTATTCATAACGCACTAAACCTTTTTATCGCGTTAAACGTCTTTTCTCGACGAGAAAAGCAATTTCATCAAAAACAAACAAAACAAGAAAAATGAATCTATTCAACAAGTCTGCAACACGTCCTTAAGAGTTACATGATTTCACCCAATGTCAATATGTAATTTCTCCAGTTCTGATCATTTTTTAGGTTGTTGGTAGCTTGGTCAATGCCAAAACACAGTGAGATCTTTTTATGGCTTTAAACGCGTTTTGTCCTCGAGAGAAACATGATTTCACTAAAAACGTTATAGTTTAAACATGCCTGTTTGTACATGTGTGCAAACACTCAGAGCCTTAAGACAGGGGTTTCACCAATGTGTTTTTTGGTGAGAAACCTTCTATTTCAAGGTTCTGTGCGTTTTCAGACAAGTACAATATGTATTTATAGTGTTTCTGATGAAATCCCTCCTTTTAATGCATTTTCTCACAGAAAACGAGTCTCTCGCCATGGGAACATGGCTTTTTTGAAAAAGCATATTCTGGTCGAGAAATCGTGTTTTAAGCAATAAAAACGACTCCCGGCCTTATTTGGTTCACATTTGTACTTTTGGTAAGCTAGCCCGTATTCATAACGCACTAAACCTTTTTATCGCGTTAAACGCCTTTTCTCGACGAGAAAAGCAATTTCATCAAAAACAAACAAAACAAGAAAAATGAATCTATTCAACAAGTCTGCAACACGTCCTTAAGAGTTACATGATTTCACCCAATGTCAATACGTAATTTCTCCAGTTCTGATCATTTTTTAGGTTGTTGGTAGCTTGGTCAATGCCAAAACACAGTGAGATCTTTTTATGGCTTTAAACGCGTTTTCTCCTCGAGAGAAACATGATTTCACTAAAAACGTTATAGTTTAAACATGCCTGTTTGTACATGTGTGCAAACACTCAGAGCCTTAAGATAGGGGTTTCACCAATGTGTTTTTTGGTGAGAAACCTTCTATTTCAAGGTTCTGTGCGTTTTCAGACAAGTACAATATGTATTTATAGTGTTTCTGATGAAATCCCTCCTTTTAATGCATTTTCTCACAGAAAACGAGTCTCTCGCCATGGGAACATGGCTTTTTTGAAAAAGCATATTCTGGTCGAGAAATCGTGTTTTAAGCAATAAAAACGACTCCCGGCCTTATTTGGTTCACATTTGTACTTTTGGTAAGCTAGCCCGTATTCATAACGCACTAAACCTTTTTATCGCGTTAAACGCCTTTTCTCGACGAGAAAAGCACCATTTCATCAAAAACAAACAAAACAAGAAAAATGAATCTATTCAACAAGTCTGCAACACGTCCTTAAGAGTTACATGATTTCACCCAATGTCAATGTGTAATTTCTCCAGTTCTGATCATTTTTTAGGTTGTTGGTAGCTTGGTCAATGCCAAAACACAGTGAGATCTTTTTATGGCTTTAAACGCGTTTTCTCCTCGAGAGAAACATGATTTCACTAAAAACGTTATAGTTTAAACATGCCTGTTTGTACATGTGTGCAAACACTCAGAGCCTTAAGATAGGGGTTTCACCAATGTGTTTTTTGGTGAGAAACCTTCTATTTCAAGGTTCTGTGCGTTTTCAGACAAGTACAATATGTATTTATAGTGTTTCTGCGGAAATCCCTCCTTTTAATGCATTTTCTCGCAGAAAATGAGTCTCTCGCCATGGGAACATGGCTTTTTTGAAAAAGCATATTCTGGTCGAGAAATCGTGTTTTAAACAATGAGAACGACTCCCGGCCTTATTTAATTCTCATTTTTACTTTTGGTAAGCTAGCCCGTATTCATAACGCACTAAACCTTTTTATCGCGTTAAACGCCTTTTCTCGACAAGAAAAGCAGCATTTCATCAAAAACAAATTAAAACAAGAAAAATGAAGCTATTCAACAAGTCTGCAACACGTCCTTAAGAGTTGCATGATTTCACACAATGTCAATGTGTAATTTCTCCAGTTCTGATCATTGTTTAGGTTGTTGGTAGCTTGGTCCAATGCCAAAACACAGTGAAATCTTTTTATGGCTTTAAACGCGTTTTCTCCTCGAGAGAAACATGATTTCACTAAAAACGTTATAGTTTAAACATGCCTGTTGTACATGTGTGCAAACACTCAGAGCCTTAAGATAGGGGTTTCACCAATGTGTTTTTTGGTGAGAAACCTTCTATTCCAAGGTTCTGTGCGTTTTCAGACAAGTACAATATGTATTTATAGTGTTTCTGAGGAAATCCCTCCTTTTAATGCATTTTCTCGCAGAAAATGAGTCTCTCGCCATGGGAACATGGCTTTTTTTGAAAAAGCATATTCTGGTCGAGAAATCGTGTTTTAAACAATAAAAACGAGTCCCGGCCTTATTTAGTTCACATTTTTACTTTTGGTAAGCTAGCCCGTATTCATAACGCACTAAACCTTTTTATCGCGTTAAACGCCTTTTCTCGACAACAAAAGCACCATTTCATCAAAAACAAACAAAACAAGAAAAATGAATCTATTCAACAAGTCTGCAACACGTCCTTAAGAGTTACATGATTTCACCCAATGCCAATGTGTAATTTCTCCAGTTCTGATCATTGTTTAGGTTTGTTGGTAGCTTGGTCAATGCCAAAACACAGTGAGATCTTTTTATGGCTTTAAACGCGTTTTGTCCTCGAGAGAAACATGATTTCACTAAAAACGGTATAGTTTAAACATGCCTGTTGTACATGTGTGCAAACACTCAGAGCCTTAAGATAGGGGTTTAACCAATGTTTTTTTTGGTGAGAAACCTTCCATTTCAAGGTTCTGTGCGTTTTCAGACAAGTACAATATGTATTTATAGTGTTTCTGATGAAATCCCTCCTTTTAATGCATTTTCTCACAGAAAACGAGTCTCTCGCCATGGGAACATGGCTTTTTTAAAAAAGCATATTCTGGTCGAGAAATCGTGTTTTAAGCAATAAAAACGACTCCCGGCCTTATTTAGTTCACATTTTTACTTTTGGTAAGCTAGCCCGTATTCATAACGCACTAAACCTTTTTATCGCGTTAAACGCCTTTTCTCGACGAGAAAAGCACAATTTCATCAAAAACAAACAAAACAAGAAAAATGAATCTATTCAACAAGTCTGCAACACGTCCTTAAGAGTTGCATGATTTCACCCAATGTCAATGTGTAATTTCTCCAGTTCTGATCATTTTTTAGGTTGTTGGTAGCTTGGTCAATGCCAAAACACAGTGAGATCTTTTTATGGCTTTAAACGCGTTTTCTCCTCGAGAGAAACATGATTTCACTAAAAACGTTATAGTTTAACCATGCCTGTTGTACATGTGTGCAAACACTCAGAGCCTTAAGATAGGGGTTTCACCAATGTGTTTTTTGGTGAGAAACCTTCTATTTCAAGGTTCTGTGCGTTTTCAGACAAGTACAATATGTATTTATAGTGTTTCTGATGAAATCCCTCCTTTTAATGCATTTTCTCACAGAAAACGAGTCTCTCGCCATGGGAACATGGCTTTTTTAAAAAAGCATATTCTGGTCGAGAAATCGTGTTTTAAGCAATAAAAACGACTCCCGGCCTCATTTAGTTCACATTTGTACTTTTAGTAAGCTATCCCGTATTCATAACGCACTAAACCTTTTTATCGCGTTAAACGTCTTTTCTCGACGAGAAAAGCAATTTCATCAAAAACAAACAAAACAAGAAAAATGAATCTATTCAACAAGTCTGCAACACGTCCTTAAGAGTTACATGATTTCACCCAATGTCAATATGTAATTTCTCCAGTTCTGATCATTTTTTAGGTTGTTGGTAGCTTGGTCAATGCCAAAACACAGTGAGATCTTTTTATGGCTTTAAACGCGTTTTGTCCTCGAGAGAAACATGATTTCACTAAAAACGTTATAGTTTAAACATGCCTGTTTGTACATGTGTGCAAACACTCAGAGCCTTAAGACAGGGGTTTCACCAATGTGTTTTTTGGTGAGAAACCTTCTATTTCAAGGTTCTGTGCGTTTTCAGACAAGTACAATATGTATTTATAGTGTTTCTGATGAAATCCCTCCTTTTAATGCATTTTCTCACAGAAAACGAGTCTCTCGCCATGGGAACATGGCTTTTTTGAAAAAGCATATTCTGGTCGAGAAATCGTGTTTTAAGCAATAAAAACGACTCCCGGCCTTATTTGGTTCACATTTGTACTTTTGGTAAGCTAGCCCGTATTCATAACGCACTAAACCTTTTTATCGCGTTAAACGCCTTTTCTCGACGAGAAAAGCAATTTCATCAAAAACAAACAAAACAAGAAAAATGAATCTATTCAACAAGTCTGCAACACGTCCTTAAGAGTTACATGATTTCACCCAATGTCAATATGTAATTTCTCCAGTTCTGATCATTTTTTAGGTTGTTGGTAGCTTGGTCAATGCCAAAACACAGTGAGATCTTTTTATGGCTTTAAACGCGTTTTCTCCTCGAGAGAAACATGATTTCACTAAAAACGTTATAGTTTAAACATGCCTGTTTGTACATGTGTGCAAACACTCAGAGCCTTAAGATAGGGGTTTCACCAATGTGTTTTTTGGTGAGAAACCTTCTATTTCAAGGTTCTGTGCGTTTTCAGACAAGTACAATATGTATTTATAGTGTTTCTGATGAAATCCCTCCTTTTAATGCATTTTCTCACAGAAAACGAGTCTCTCGCCATGGGAACATGGCTTTTTTGAAAAAGCATATTCTGGTCGAGAAATCGTGTTTTAAGCAATAAAAACGACTCCCGGCCTTATTTGGTTCACATTTGTACTTTTGGTAAGCTAGCCCGTATTCATAACGCACTAAACCTTTTTATCGCGTTAAACGCCTTTTCTCGACGAGAAAAGCACAATTTCATCAAAAACAAACAAAACAAGAAAAATGAATCTATTCAACAAGTCTGCAACACGTCCTTAAGAGTTACATGATTTCACCCAATGCCAATGTGTAATTTCTCCAGTTCTGATCATTTTTTAGGTTTGTTGGTAGCTTGGTCAATGCCAAAACACAGTGAGATCTTTTTATGGCTTTAAACGCGTTTTGTCCTCGAGAGAAACATGATTTCACTAAAAACGTTATAGTTTAACCATGCCTGTTGTACATGTGTGCAAACACTCAGAGCCTTAAGATAGGGGTTTCACCAATGTGTTTTTTGGTGAGAAACCTTCTATTTCAAGGTTCTCTGCGTTTTCAGACAAGTACAATATGTATTTATAGTGTTTCTGATGAAATCCCTCCTTTTAATGCATTTTCTCACAGAAAACGAGTCTCTCGCCATGGGAACATGGCTTTTTTAAAAAAGCATATTCTGGTCGAGAAATCGTGTTTTAAGCAATAAAAACGACTCCCGGCCTTATTTAGTTCACATTTGTACTTTTGGTAAGCTAGCCCGTATTCATAACGCACTAAACCTTTTTATCGCGTTAAACGTCTTTTCTCGACGAGAAAAGCAATTTCATCAAAAACAAACAAAACAAGAAAAATGAATCTATTCAACAAGTCTGCAACACGTCCTTAAGAGTTACATGATTTCACCCAATGTCAATATGTAATTTCTCCAGTTCTGATCATTTTTTAGGTTGTTGGTAGCTTGGTCAATGCCAAAACACAGTGAGATCTTTTTATGGCTTTAAACGCGTTTTGTCCTCGAGAGAAACATGATTTCACTAAAAACGTTATAGTTTAAACATGCCTGTTTGTACATGTGTGCAAACACTCAGAGCCTTAAGATAGGGGTTTCACCAATGTGTTTTTTGGTGAGAAACCTTCTATTTCAAGGTTCTGTGCGTTTTCAGACAAGTACAATATGTATTTATAGTGTTTCTGATGAAATCCCTCCTTTTAATGCATTTTCTCACAGAAAACGAGTCTCTCGCCATGGGAACATGGCTTTTTTGAAAAAGCATATTCTGGTCGAGAAATCGTGTTTTAAGCAATAAAAACGACTCCCGGCCTTATTTGGTTCACATTTGTACTTTTGGTAAGCTAGCCCGTATTCATAACGCACTAAACCTTTTTATCGCGTTAAACGCCTTTTCTCGACGAGAAAAGCACAATTTCATCAAAAACAAACAAAACAAGAAAAATGAATCTATTCAACAAGTCTGCAACACGTCCTTAAGAGTTGCATGATTTCACCCAATGTCAATGTGTAATTTCTCCAGTTCTGATCATTTTTTAGGTTGTTGGTAGCTTGGTCAATGCCAAAACACAGTGAGATCTTTTTATGGCTTTAAACGCGTTTTCTCCTCGAGAGAAACATGATTTCACTAAAAACGTTATAGTTTAAACATGCCTGTTTGTACATGTGTGCAAACACTCAGAGCCTTAAGATAGGGGTTTCACCAATGTGTTTTTTGGTGAGAAACCTTCTATTTCAAGGTTCTGTGCGTTTTCAGACAAGTACAATATGTATTTATAGTGTTTCTGATGAAATCCCTCCTTTTAATGCATTTTCTCACAGAAAACGAGTCTCTCGCCATGGGAACATGGCTTTTTTGAAAAAGCATATTCTGGTCGAGAAATCGTGTTTTAAGCAATAAAAACGACTCCCGGCCTTATTTGGTTCACATTTGTACTTTTGGTAAGCTAGCCCGTATTCATAACGCACTAAACCTTTTTATCGCGTTAAACGCCTTTTCTCGACGAGAAAAGCACAATTTCATCAAAAACAAACAAAACAAGAAAAATGAATCTATTCAACAAGTCTGCAACACGTCCTTAAGAGTTACATGATTTCACCCAATGCCAATGTGTAATTTCTCCAGTTCTGATCATTTTTTAGGTTGTTGGTAGCTTGGTCAATGCCAAAACACAGTGAGATCTTTTTATGGCTTTAAACGCGTTTTCTCCTCGAGAGAAACATGATTTCACTAAAAACGTTATAGTTTAAACATGCCTGTTTGTACATGTGTGCAAACACTCAGAGCCTTAAGATAGGGGTTTCACCAATGTGTTTTTTGGTGAGAAACCTTCTATTTCAAGGTTCTGTGCGTTTTCAGACAAGTACAATATGTATTTATAGTGTTTCTGATGAAATCCCTCCTTTTAATGCATTTTCTCACAGAAAACGAGTCTCTCGCCATGGGAACATGGCTTTTTTGAAAAAGCATATTCTGGTCGAGAAATCGTGTTTTAAGCAATAAAAACGACTCCCGGCCTTATTTGGTTCACATTTGTACTTTTGGTAAGCTAGCCCGTATTCATAACGCACTAAACCTTTTTATCGCGTTAAACGCCTTTTCTCGACGAGAAAAGCACAATTTCATCAAAAACAAACAAAACAAGAAAAATGAATCTATTCAACAAGTCTGCAACACGTCCTTAAGAGTTACATGATTTCACCCAATGTCAATGTGTAATTTCTCCAGTTCTGATCATTTTTTAGGTTGTTGGTAGCTTGGTCAATGCCAAAACACAGTGAGATCTTTTTATGGCTTTAAACGCGTTTTCTCCTCGAGAGAAACATGATTTCACTAAAAACGTTATAGTTTAAACATGCCTGTTTGTACATGTGTGCAAACACTCAGAGCCTTAAGATAGGGGTTTCACCAATGTGTTTTTTGGTGAGAAACCTTCTATTTCAAGGTTCTCTGCGTTTTCAGACAAGTACAATATGTATTTATAGTGTTTCTGATGAAATCCCTCCTTTTAATGCATTTTCTCACAGAAAACGAGTCTCTCGCCATGGGAACATGGCTTTTTTAAAAAAGCATATTCTGGTCGAGAAATCGTGTTTTAAGCAATAAAAACGACTCCCGGCCTTATTTAGTTCACATTTGTACTTTTGGTAAGCTAGCCCGTATTCATAACGCACTAAACCTTTTTATCGCGTTAAACGTCTTTTCTCGACGAGAAAAGCAATTTCATCAAAAACAAACAAAACAAGAAAAATGAATCTATTCAACAAGTCTGCAACACGTCCTTAAGAGTTACATGATTTCACCCAATGTCAATATGTAATTTCTCCAGTTCTGATCATTGTTTAGGTTGTTGGTAGCTTGGTCAATGCCAAAACACAGTGAGATCTTTTTATGGCTTTAAACGCGTTTTGTCCTCGAGAGAAACATGATTTCACTAAAAACGTTATAGTTTAAACATGCCTGTTTGTACATGTGTGCAAACACTCAGAGCCTTAAGATAGGGGTTTCACCAATGTGTTTTTTGGTGAGAAACCTTCTATTTCAAGGTTCTGTGCGTTTTCAGACAAGTACAATATGTATTTATAGTGTTTCTGATGAAATCCCTCCTTTTAATGCATTTTCTCACAGAAAACGAGTCTCTCGCCATGGGAACATGGCTTTTTTGAAAAAGCATATTCTGGTCGAGAAATCGTGTTTTAAGCAATAAAAACGACTCCCGGCCTTATTTGGTTCACATTTGTACTTTTGGTAAGCTAGCCCGTATTCATAACGCACTAAACCTTTTTATCGCGTTAAACGCCTTTTCTCGACGAGAAAAGCACAATTTCATCAAAAACAAACAAAACAAGAAAAATGAATCTATTCAACAAGTCTGCAACACGTCCTTAAGAGTTACATGATTTCACCCAATGTCAATGTGTAATTTCTCCAGTTCTGATCATTTTTTAGGTTGTTGGTAGCTTGGTCAATGCCAAAACACAGTGAGATCTTTTTATGGCTTTAAACGCGTTTTCTCCTCGAGAGAAACATGATTTCACTAAAAACGTTATAGTTTAAACATGCCTGTTTGTACATGTGTGCAAACACTCAGAGCCTTAAGATAGGGGTTTCACCAATGTGTTTTTTGGTGAGAAACCTTCTATTTCAAGGTTCTGTGCGTTTTCAGACAAGTACAATATGTATTTATAGTGTTTCTGATGAAATCCCTCCTTTTAATGCATTTTCTCACAGAAAACGAGTCTCTCGCCATGGGAACATGGCTTTTTTGAAAAAGCATATTCTGGTCGAGAAATCGTGTTTTAAGCAATAAAAACGACTCCCGGCCTTATTTGGTTCACATTTGTACTTTTGGTAAGCTAGCCCGTATTCATAACGCACTAAACCTTTTTATCGCGTTAAACGCCTTTTCTCGACGAGAAAAGCACAATTTCATCAAAAACAAACAAAACAAGAAAAATGAATCTATTCAACAAGTCTGCAACACGTCCTTAAGAGTTACATGATTTCACCCAATGTCAATGTGTAATTTCTCCAGTTCTGATCATTTTTTAGGTTGTTGGTAGCTTGGTCAATGCCAAAACACAGTGAGATCTTTTTATGGCTTTAAACGCGTTTTCTCCTCGAGAGAAACATGATTTCACTAAAAACGTTATAGTTTAAACATGCCTGTTTGTACATGTGTGCAAACACTCAGAGCCTTAAGATAGGGGTTTCACCAATGTGTTTTTTGGTGAGAAACCTTCTATTTCAAGGTTCTGTGCGTTTTCAGACAAGTACAATATGTATTTATAGTGTTTCTGATGAAATCCCTCCTTTTAATGCATTTTCTCACAGAAAACGAGTCTCTCGCCATGGGGACATGGCTTTTTTGAAAAAGCATATTCTGGTCGAGAAATCGTGTTTTAAGCAATAAAAACGACTCCCGGCCTTATTTGGTTCACATTTGTACTTTTGGTAAGCTAGCCCGTATTCATAACGCACTAAACCTTTTTATCGCGTTAAACGCCTTTTCTCGACGAGAAAAGCACAATTTCATCAAAAACAAACAAAACAAGAAAAATGAATCTATTCAACAAGTCTGCAACACGTCCTTAAGAGTTACATGATTTCACCCAATGTCAATGTGTAATTTCTCCAGTTCTGATCATTTTTTAGGTTGTTGGTAGCTTGGTCAATGCCAAAACACAGTGAGATCTTTTTATGGCTTTAAACGCGTTTTCTCCTCGAGAGAAACATGATTTCACTAAAAACGTTATAGTTTAAACATGCCTGTTTGTACATGTGTGCAAACACTCAGAGCCTTAAGATAGGGGTTTCACCAATGTGTTTTTTGGTGAGAAACCTTCTATTTCAAGGTTCTGTGCGTTTTCAGACAAGTACAATATGTATTTATAGTGTTTCTGATGAAATCCCTCCTTTTAATGCATTTTCTCACAGAAAACGAGTCTCTCGCCATGGGAACATGGCTTTTTTGAAAAAGCATATTCTGGTCGAGAAATCGTGTTTTAAGCAATAAAAACGACTCCCGGCCTTATTTGGTTCACATTTGTACTTTTGGTAAGCTAGCCCGTATTCATAACGCACTAAACCTTTTTATCGCGTTAAACGCCTTTTCTCGACGAGAAAAGCACAATTTCATCAAAAACAAACAAAACAAGAAAAATGAATCTATTCAACAAGTCTGCAACACGTCCTTAAGAGTTACATGATTTCACCCAATGTCAATGTGTAATTTCTCCAGTTCTGATCATTTTTTAGGTTGTTGGTAGCTTGGTCAATGCCAAAACACAGTGAGATCTTTTTATGGCTTTAAACGCGTTTTCTCCTCGAGAGAAACATGATTTCACTAAAAACGTTATAGTTTAAACATGCCTGTTTGTACATGTGTGCAAACACTCAGAGCCTTAAGATAGGGGTTTCACCAATGTGTTTTTTGGTGAGAAACCTTCTATTTCAAGGTTCTGTGCGTTTTCAGACAAGTACAATATGTATTTATAGTGTTTCTGATGAAATCCCTCCTTTTAATGCATTTTCTCACAGAAAACGAGTCTCTCGCCATGGGAACATGGCTTTTTTGAAAAAGCATATTCTGGTCGAGAAATCGTGTTTTAAGCAATAAAAACGACTCCCGGCCTTATTTGGTTCACATTTGTACTTTTGGTAAGCTAGCCCGTATTCATAACGCACTAAACCTTTTTATCGCGTTAAACGCCTTTTCTCGACGAGAAAAGCACAATTTCATCAAAAACAAACAAAACAAGAAAAATGAATCTATTCAACAAGTCTGCAACACGTCCTTAAGAGTTACATGATTTCACCCAATGTCAATGTGTAATTTCTCCAGTTCTGATCATTTTTTAGGTTGTTGGTAGCTTGGTCAATGCCAAAACACAGTGAGATCTTTTTATGGCTTTAAACGCCTTTTGTCCTCGAGAGAAACATGATTTCACTAAAAACGTTATAGTTTAAACATGCCTGTTTGTACATGTGTGCAAACACTCAGAGCCTTAAGATAGGGGTTTCACCAATGTGTTTTTTGGTGAGAAACCTTCTATTTCAAGGTTCTGTGCGTTTTCAGACAAGTACAATATGTATTTATAGTGTTTCTGATGAAATCCCTCCTTTTAATGCATTTTCTCACAGAAAACGAGTCTCTCGCCATGGGGACATGGCTTTTTTGAAAAAGCATATTCTGGTCGAGAAATCGTGTTTTAAGCAATAAAAACGACTCCCGGCCTTATTTGGTTCACATTTGTACTTTTGGTAAGCTAGCCCGTATTCATAACGCACTAAACCTTTTTATCGCGTTAAACGCCTTTTCTCGACGAGAAAAGCACAATTTCATCAAAAACAAACAAAACAAGAAAAATGAATCTATTCAACAAGTCTGCAACACGTCCTTAAGAGTTACATGATTTCACCCAATGTCAATGTGTAATTTCTCCAGTTCTGATCATTTTTTAGGTTGCTGGTAGCTTGGTCAATGCCAAAACACAGTGAGATCTTTTTATGGCTTTAAACGCGTTTTCTCCTCGAGAGAAACATGATTTCACTAAAAACGTTATAGTTTAAACATGCCTGTTTGTACATGTGTGCAAACACTCAGAGCCTTAAGATAGGGGTGTCACCAATGTGTTTTTTGGTGAGAAACCTTCTATTTCAAGGTTCTGTGCGTTTTCAGACAAGTACAATATGTATTTATAGTGTTTCTGATGAAATCCCTCCTTTTAATGCATTTTCTCACAGAAAACGAGTCTCTCGCCATGGGAACATGGCTTTTTTGAAAAAGCATATTCTGGTCGAGAAATCGTGTTTTAAGCAATAAAAACGACTCCCGGCCTTATTTGGTTCACATTTGTACTTTTGGTAAGCTAGCCCGTATTCATAACGCACTAAACCTTTTTATCGCGTTAAACGCCTTTTCTCGACGAGAAAAGCACAATTTCATCAAAAACAAACAAAACAAGAAAAATGAATCTATTCAACAAGTCTGCAACATGTCCTTAAGAGTTACATGATTTCACCCAATGTCAATGTGTAATTTCTCCAGTTCTGATCATTTTTTAGGTTGTTGGTAGCTTGGTCAATGCCAAAACACAGTGAGATCTTTTTATGGCTTTAAACGCGTTTTCTCCTCGAGAGAAACATGATTTCACTAAAAACGTTATAGTTTAAACATGCCTGTTTGTACATGTGTGCAAACACTCAGAGCCTTAAGATAGGGGTTTCACCAATGTGTTTTTTGGTGAGAAACCTTCTATTTCAAGGTTCTGTGCGTTTTCAGACAAGTACAATATGTATTTATAGTGTTTCTGATGAAATCCCTCCTTTTAATGCATTTTCTCACAGAAAACGAGTCTCTCGCCATGGGAACATGGCTTTTTTGAAAAAGCATATTCTGGTCGAGAAATCGTGTTTTAAGCAATAAAAACGACTCCCGGCCTTATTTGGTTCACATTTGTACTTTTGGTAAGCTAGCCCGTATTCATAACGCACTAAACCTTTTTATCGCGTTAAACGCCTTTTCTCGACGAGAAAAGCACAATTTCATCAAAAACAAACAAAACAAGAAAAATGAATCTATTCAACAAGTCTGCAACACGTCCTTAAGAGTTACATGATTTCACCCAATGTCAATGTGTAATTTCTCCAGTTCTGATCATTTTTTAGGTTGTTGGTAGCTTGGTCAATGCCAAAACACAGTGAGATCTTTTTATGGCTTTAAACGCGTTTTCTCCTCGAGAGAAACATGATTTCACTAAAAACGTTATAGTTTAAACATGCCTGTTTGTACATGTGTGCAAACACTCAGAGCCTTAAGATAGGGGTTTCACCAATGTGTTTTTTGGTGAGAAACCTTCTATTTCAAGGTTCTGTGCGTTTTCAGACAAGTACAATATGTATTTATAGTGTTTCTGATGAAATCCCTCCTTTTAATGCATTTTCTCACAGAAAACGAGTCTCTCGCCATGGGAACATGGCTTTTTTGAAAAAGCATATTCTGGTCGAGAAATCGTGTTTTAAGCAATAAAAACGACTCCCGGCCTTATTTGGTTCACATTTGTACTTTTGGTAAGCTAGCCCGTATTCATAACGCACTAAACCTTTTTATCGCGTTAAACGCCTTTTCTCGACGAGAAAAGCACAATTTCATCAAAAACAAACAAAACAAGAAAAATGAATCTATTCAACAAGTCTGCAACACGTCCTTAAGAGTTACATGATTTCACCCAATGCCAATGTGTAATTTCTCCAGTTCTGATCATTTTTTAGGTTTGTTGGTAGCTTGGTCAATGCCAAAACAGAGTGAGATCTTTTTATGGCTTTAAACGCGTTTTGTCCTCGAGAGAAACATGATTTCACTAAAAACGTTATAGTTTAACCATGCCTGTTGTACATGTGTGCAAACACTCAGAGCCTTAAGATAGAGGTTTCACCAATGTGTTTTTTGGTGAGAAACCTTCTATTTCAAGGTTCTGTGCGTTTTCAGACAAGTACAATATGTATTTATAGTGTTTCTGATGAAATCCCTCCTTTTAATGCATTTTCTCACAGAAAACGAGTCTCTCGCCATGGGAACATGGCTTTTTTGAAAAAGCATATTCTGGTCGAGAAATCGTGTTTTAAGCAATAAAAACGACTCCCGGCCTTATTTGGTTCACATTTGTACTTTTGGTAAGCTAGCCCGTATTCATAACGCACTAAACCTTTTTATCGCGTTAAACGCCTTTTCTCGACGAGAAAAGCACAATTTCATCAAAAACAAACAAAACAAGAAAAATGAATCTATTCAACAAGTCTGCAACACGTCCTTAAGAGTTACATGATTTCACCCAATGTCAATGTGTAATTTCTCCAGTTCTGATCATTTTTTAGGTTGTTGGTAGCTTGGTCAATGCCAAAACACAGTGAGATCTTTTTATGGCTTTAAACGCGTTTTCTCCTCGAGAGAAACATGATTTCACTAAAAACGTTATAGTTTAAACATGCCTGTTTGTACATGTGTGCAAACACTCAGAGCCTTAAGATAGGGGTTTCACCAATGTGTTTTTTGGTGAGAAACCTTCTATTTCAAGGTTCTGTGCGTTTTCAGACAAGTACAATATGTATTTATAGTGTTTCTGATGAAATCCCTCCTTTTAATGCATTTTCTCACAGAAAACGAGTCTCTCGCCATGGGAACATGGCTTTTTTGAAAAAGCATATTCTGGTCGAGAAATCGTGTTTTAAGCAATAAAAACGACTCCCGGCCTTATTTGGTTCACATTTGTACTTTTGGTAAGCTAGCCCGTATTCATAACGCACTAAACCTTTTTATCGCGTTAAACGCCTTTTCTCGACGAGAAAAGCACAATTTCATCAAAAACAAACAAAACAAGAAAAATGAATCTATTCAACAAGTCTGCAACACGTCCTTAAGAGTTACATGATTTCACCCAATGCCAATGTGTAATTTCTCCAGTTCTGATCATTTTTTAGGTTTGTTGGTAGCTTGGTCAATGCCAAAACAGAGTGAGATCTTTTTATGGCTTTAAACGCGTTTTGTCCTCGAGAGAAACATGATTTCACTAAAAACGTTATAGTTTAACCATGCCTGTTGTACATGTGTGCAAACACTCAGAGCCTTAAGATAGAGGTTTCACCAATGTGTTTTTTGGTGAGAAACCTTCTATTTCAAGGTTCTGTGCGTTTTCAGACAAGTACAATATGTATTTATAGTGTTTCTGATGAAATCCCTCCTTTTAATGCATTTTCTCACAGAAAACGAGTCTCTCGCCATGGGAACATGGCTTTTTTGAAAAAGCATATTCTGGTCGAGAAATCGTGTTTTAAGCAATAAAAACGACTCCCGGCCTTATTTAGTTCACATTTGTACTTTTGGTAAGCTAGCCCGTATTCATAACGCACTAAACCTTTTTATCGCGTTAAACGCCTTTTCTCGACGAGAAAAGCACAATTTCATCAAAAACAAACAAAACAAGAAAAATGAATCTATTCAACAAGTCTGCAACACGTCCTTAAGAGTTACATGATTTCACCCAATGCCAATGTGTAATTTCTCCAGTTCTGATCATTTTTTAGGTTTGTTGGTAGCTTGGTCAATGCCAAAACAGAGTGAGATCTTTTTATGGCTTTAAACGCGTTTTGTCCTCGAGAGAAACATGATTTCACTAAAAACGTTATAGTTTAACCATGCCTGTTGTACATGTGTGCAAACACTCAGAGCCTTAAGATAGAGGTTTCACCAATGTGTTTTTTGGTGAGAAACCTTCTATTTCAAGGTTCTGTGCGTTTTCAGACAAGTACAATATGTATTTATAGTGTTTCTGATGAAATCCCTCCTTTTAATGCATTTTCTCACAGAAAACGAGTCTCTCGCCATGGGAACATGGCTTTTTTGAAAAAGCATATTCTGGTCGAGAAATCGTGTTTTAAGCAATAAAAACGACTCCCGGCCTTATTTAGTTCACATTTGTACTTTTGGTAAGCTAGCCCGTATTCATAACGCACTAAACCTTTTTATCGCGTTAAACGCCTTTTCTCGACGAGAAAAGCACAATTTCATCAAAAACAAACAAAACAACAAAAATGAATCTATTCAACAAGTCTGCAACACGTCCTTAAGAGTTGCATGATATCACACAATGTCAAAGTGTCATTTCTCCAGTTCTGATCATTGTTTAGGTTGTTGGTAGCTTAGTCCAACGCCAAAACACAGTGAAATCTTTTTATGGCTTTAAACGCGTTTTCTCCTCGAGAGAAACATGATTTCACTAAAAACGTTATAGTTTAAATATGCCTGTTGTACATGTGTGCAAACACTCAGAGCCTTAAGATAGGGGTTTCACCAATGTGTTTTTTGGTGAAAAACCTTCTATTCCAAGGTTCTGTGCGTTTTCAGACAAGTACAATATGTATTTATAGTGTTTCTGAGGAAATCCCTCCTTTTAATGCATTTTCTCGCAGAAAATGAGTCTCTCTCCATGGGAACATGGCTTTTTTTGAAAAAGCATATTCTGGTCGAGAAATCGTGTTTTAAACAATAAAAACGAGTCCCGGCCTTATTTAGTTCACATTTTTACTTTTGGTAAGCTAGCCCGTATTCATAACGCACTAAACCTTTTTATCGCGTTAAACGCCTTTTCTCGACAAGAAAAGCACCATTTCATCAAAAACAAACAAAACAACAAAAATGAATCTATTCAACAAGTCTGCAACACGTCCTTAAGAGTTGCATGATATCACACAATGTCAAAGTGTAATTTCTCCAGTTCTGATCATTGTTTATGTTGTTGGTAGCTTAGTCCAATGCCAAAACACAGTGAAATCTTTTTATGGCTTTAAACAAGTTTTCTCCTCGAGAGAAACATGATTTCACTAAAAATATTATAGTTTAAACATGCCTGTTGTACATGTGTGCAAACACTCAGAGCCTTAAGATAGGGGTTTCACCAATGTGTTTTTTGGTGAGAAACCTTCTATTTCAAGGTTCTGTGCGTTTTCAGACAAGTACAATATGTATTTATAGTGTTTCTGATGAAATCCCTCCTTTTAATGCATTTTCTCACAGAAAACGAGTCTCTCGCCATGGGAACATGGCTTTTTTGAAAAAGCATATTCTGGTCGAGAAATCGTGTTTTAAGCAATAAAAACGACTCCCGGCCTTATTTGGTTCACATTTGTACTTTTGGTAAGCTAGCCCGTATTCATAACGCACTAAACCTTTTTATCGCGTTAAACGCCTTTTCTCGACGAGAAAAGCACAATTTCATCAAAAACAAACAAAACAAGAAAAATGAATCTATTCAACAAGTCTGCAACACGTCCTTAAGAGTTACATGATTTCACCCAATGTCAATGTGTAATTTCTCCAGTTCTGATCATTTTTTAGGTTGTTGGTAGCTTGGTCAATGCCAAAACACAGTGAGATCTTTTTATGGCTTTAAACGCGTTTTCTCCTCGAGAGAAACATGATTTCACTAAAAACGTTATAGTTTAAACATGCCTGTTTGTACATGTGTGCAAACACTCAGAGCCTTAAGATAGGGGTTTCACCAATGTGTTTTTTGGTGAGAAACCTTCTATTTCAAGGTTCTGTGCGTTTTCAGACAAGTACAATATGTATTTATAGTGTTTCTGATGAAATCCCTCCTTTTAATGCATTTTCTCACAGAAAACGAGTCTCTCGCCATGGGAACATGGCTTTTTTGAAAAAGCATATTCTGGTCGAGAAATCGTGTTTTAAGCAATAAAAACGACTCCCGGCCTTATTTGGTTCACATTTGTACTTTTGGTAAGCTAGCCCGTATTCATAACGCACTAAACCTTTTTATCGCGTTAAACGCCTTTTCTCGACGAGAAAAGCACAATTTCATCAAAAACAAACAAAACAAGAAAAATGAATCTATTCAACAAGTCTGCAACACGTCCTTAAGAGTTACATGATTTCACCCAATGTCAATGTGTAATTTCTCCAGTTCTGATCATTTTTTAGGTTGTTGGTAGCTTGGTCAATGCCAAAACACAGTGAGATCTTTTTATGGCTTTAAACGCGTTTTCTCCTCGAGAGAAACATGATTTCACTAAAAACGTTATAGTTTAAACATGCCTGTTTGTACATGTGTGCAAACACTCAGAGCCTTAAGATAGGGGTTTCACCAATGTGTTTTTTGGTGAGAAACCTTCTATTTCAAGGTTCTGTGCGTTTTCAGACAAGTACAATATGTATTTATAGTGTTTCTGATGAAATCCCTCCTTTTAATGCATTTTCTCACAGAAAACGAGTCTCTCGCCATGGGAACATGGCTTTTTTGAAAAAGCATATTCTGGTCGAGAAATCGTGTTTTAAGCAATAAAAACGACTCCCGGCCTTATTTGGTTCACATTTGTACTTTTGGTAAGCTAGCCCGTATTCATAACGCACTAAACCTTTTTATCGCGTTAAACGCCTTTTCTCGACGAGAAAAGCACAATTTCATCAAAAACAAACAAAACAAGAAAAATGAATCTATTCAACAAGTCTGCAACACGTCCTTAAGAGTTACATGATTTCACCCAATGCCAATGTGTAATTTCTCCAGTTCTGATCATTTTTTAGGTTTGTTGGTAGCTTGGTCAATGCCAAAACAGAGTGAGATCTTTTTATGGCTTTAAACGCGTTTTGTCCTCGAGAGAAACATGATTTCACTAAAAACGTTATAGTTTAACCATGCCTGTTGTACATGTGTGCAAACACTCAGAGCCTTAAGATAGAGGTTTCACCAATGTGTTTTTTGGTGAGAAACCTTCTATTTCAAGGTTCTGTGCGTTTTCAGACAAGTACAATATGTATTTATAGTGTTTCTGATGAAATCCCTCCTTTTAATGCATTTTCTCACAGAAAACGAGTCTCTCGCCATGGGAACATGGCTTTTTTGAAAAAGCATATTCTGGTCGAGAAATCGTGTTTTAAGCAATAAAAACGACTCCCGGCCTTATTTAGTTCACATTTGTACTTTTGGTAAGCTAGCCCGTATTCATAACGCACTAAACCTTTTTATCGCGTTAAACGCCTTTTCTCGACGAGAAAAGCACAATTTCATCAAAAACAAACAAAACAACAAAAATGAATCTATTCAACAAGTCTGCAACACGTCCTTAAGAGTTGCATGATATCACACAATGTCAAAGTGTCATTTCTCCAGTTCTGATCATTGTTTAGGTTGTTGGTAGCTTAGTCCAACGCCAAAACACAGTGAAATCTTTTTATGGCTTTAAACGCGTTTTCTCCTCGAGAGAAACATGATTTCACTAAAAACGTTATAGTTTAAATATGCCTGTTGTACATGTGTGCAAACACTCAGAGCCTTAAGATAGGGGTTTCACCAATGTGTTTTTTGGTGAAAAACCTTCTATTCCAAGGTTCTGTGCGTTTTCAGACAAGTACAATATGTATTTATAGTGTTTCTGAGGAAATCCCTCCTTTTAATGCATTTTCTCGCAGAAAATGAGTCTCTCTCCATGGGAACATGGCTTTTTTTGAAAAAGCATATTCTGGTCGAGAAATCGTGTTTTAAACAATAAAAACGAGTCCCGGCCTTATTTAGTTCACATTTTTACTTTTGGTAAGCTAGCCCGTATTCATAACGCACTAAACCTTTTTATCGCGTTAAACGCCTTTTCTCGACAAGAAAAGCACCATTTCATCAAAAACAAACATAACAACAAAAATGAATCTATTCAACAAGTCTGCAACACGTCCTTAAGAGTTGCATGATATCACACAATGTCAAAGTGTAATTTCTCCAGTTCTGATCATTGTTTATGTTGTTGGTAGCTTAGTCCAATGCCAAAACACAGTGAAATCTTTTTATGGCTTTAAACAAGTTTTCTCCTCGAGAGAAACATGATTTCACTAAAAATGTTATAGTTTAAACATGCCTGTTGTACATGTGTGCAAACACTCAGAGCCTTAAGATAGGGGTTTCACCAATGTGTTTTTTGGTGAGAAACCTTCTATTTCAAGGTTCTGTGCGTTTTCAGACAAGTACAATATGTATTTATAGTGTTTCTGAGGAAATCCCTCCTTTTAATGCATTTTCTCGCAGAAAATGAGTCTCTCGCCATGGGAACATGGCTTTTTTTGAAAAAGCATATTCTGGTCGAGAAATCGTGTTTTAAACAATAAAAACGAGTCCCGGCCTTATTTAGTTCACATTTTTACTTTTGGTAAGCTAGCCCGTATTCATAACGCACTAAACCTTTTTATCGCGTTAAACGCCTTTTCTCGACAAGAAAAGCACCATTTCATCAAAAACAAACAAAACAACAAAAATGAATCTATTCAACAAGTCTGCAACACGTCCTTAAGAGTTGCATGATATCACACAATGTCAAAGTGTAATTTCTCCAGTTCTGATCATTGTTTAGGTTGTTGGTAGCTTAGTCCAATGCCAAAACACAGTGAAATCTTTTTATGGCTTTAAACGCGTTTTCTCCTCGAGAGAAACATGATTTCACTAAAAACGTTATAGTTTAAACATGCCTGTTGTACATGTGTGCAAACACTCAGAGCCTTAAGATAGGGGTTTCACCAATGTGTTTTTTGGTGAGAAACCTTCTATTTCAAGGTTCTGTGCGTTTTCAGACAAGTACAATATGTATTTATAGTGCTTCTGAGGAAATCCCTCCTTTTAATGCATTTTCTCGCAGAAAATGAGTCTCTCGCCATGGGAACATGGCTTTTTTGAAAAAGCATATTCTGGTCGAGAAATCGTGTTTTAAACAATGAGAACGACTCCCGGCCTTATTTAATTCTCATTTTTACTTTTGGTAAGCTAGCCCGTATTCATAACGCACTAAACCTTTTTATCGCGTTAAACGCCTTTTCTCGACGAGAAAAGCACAATTTCATCAAAAACAAACAAAACAACAAAAATGAATCTATTCAACAAGTCTGCAACACGTCCTTAAGAGTTGCATGATATCACACAATGTCAAAGTGTCATTTCTCCAGTTCTGATCATTGTTTAGGTTGTTGGTAGCTTAGTCCAACGCCAAAACACAGTGAAATCTTTTTATGGCTTTAAACGCGTTTTCTCCTCGAGAGAAACATGATTTCACTAAAAACGTTATAGTTTAAATATGCCTGTTGTACATGTGTGCAAACACTCAGAGCCTTAAGATAGGGGTTTCACCAATGTGTTTTTTGGTGAAAAACCTTCTATTCCAAGGTTCTGTGCGTTTTCAGACAAGTACAATATGTATTTATAGTGTTTCTGAGGAAATCCCTCCTTTTAATGCATTTTCTCGCAGAAAATGAGTCTCTCTCCATGGGAACATGGCTTTTTTTGAAAAAGCATATTCTGGTCGAGAAATCGTGTTTTAAACAATAAAAACGAGTCCCGGCCTTATTTAGTTCACATTTTTACTTTTGGTAAGCTAGCCCGTATTCATAACGCACTAAACCTTTTTATCGCGTTAAACGCCTTTTCTCGACAAGAAAAGCACCATTTCATCAAAAACAAACAAAACAACAAAAATGAATCTATTCAACAAGTCTGCAACACGTCCTTAAGAGTTGCATGATATCACACAATGTCAAAGTGTAATTTCTCCAGTTCTGATCATTGTTTATGTTGTTGGTAGCTTAGTCCAATGCCAAAACACAGTGAAATCTTTTTATGGCTTTAAACAAGTTTTCTCCTCGAGAGAAACATGATTTCACTAAAAATGTTATAGTTTAAACATGCCTGTTGTACATGTGTGCAAACACTCAGAGCCTTAAGATAGGGGTTTCACCAATGTGTTTTTTGGTGAGAAACCTTCTATTTCAAGGTTCTGTGCGTTTTCAGACAAGTACAATATGTATTTATAGTGTTTCTGATGAAATCCCTCCTTTTAATGCATTTTCTCACAGAAAACGAGTTTCTCGCCATGGGAACATGGCTTTTTTGAAAAAGCATATTCTGGTCGAGAAATCGTGTTTTAAGCAATAAAAACGACTCCCGGCCTTATTTGGTTCACATTTGTACTTTTGGTAAGCTAGCCCGTATTCATAACGCACTAAACCTTTTTATCGCGTTAAACGCCTTTTCTCGACGAGAAAAGCACAATTTCATCAAAAACAAACAAAACAAGAAAAATGAATCTATTCAACAAGTCTGCAACACGTCCTTAAGAGTTACATGATTTCACCCAATGTCAATGTGTAATTTCTCCAGTTCTGATCATTTTTTAGGTTGTTGGTAGCTTGGTCAATGCCAAAACACAGTGAGATCTTTTTATGGCTTTAAACGCGTTTTCTCCTCGAGAGAAACATGATTTCACTAAAAACGTTATAGTTTAAACATGCCTGTTTGTACATGTGTGCAAACACTCAGAGCCTTAAGATAGGGGTTTCACCAATGTGTTTTTTGGTGAGAAACCTTCTATTTCAAGGTTCTGTGCGTTTTCAGACAAGTACAATATGTATTTATAGTGTTTCTGATGAAATCCCTCCTTTTAATGCATTTTCTCACAGAAAACGAGTCTCTCGCCATGGGAACATGGCTTTTTTGAAAAAGCATATTCTGGTCGAGAAATCGTGTTTTAAGCAATAAAAACGACTCCCGGCCTTATTTGGTTCACATTTGTACTTTTGGTAAGCTAGCCCGTATTCATAACGCACTAAACCTTTTTATCGCGTTAAACGCCTTTTCTCGACGAGAAAAGCACAATTTCATCAAAAACAAACAAAACAAGAAAAATGAATCTATTCAACAAGTCTGCAACACGTCCTTAAGAGTTACATGATTTCACCCAATGTCAATGTGTAATTTCTCCAGTTCTGATCATTTTTTAGGTTGTTGGTAGCTTGGTCAATGCCAAAACACAGTGAGATCTTTTTATGGCTTTAAACGCGTTTTCTCCTCGAGAGAAACATGATTTCACTAAAAACGTTATAGTTTAAACATGCCTGTTTGTACATGTGTGCAAACACTCAGAGCCTTAAGATAGGGGTTTCACCAATGTGTTTTTTGGTGAGAAACCTTCTATTTCAAGGTTCTGTGCGTTTTCAGACAAGTACAATATGTATTTATAGTGTTTCTGATGAAATCCCTCCTTTTAATGCATTTTCTCACAGAAAACGAGTCTCTCGCCATGGGAACATGGCTTTTTTGAAAAAGCATATTCTGGTCGAGAAATCGTGTTTTAAACAATAAAAACGAGTCCCGGCCTTATTTAGTTCACATTTTTACTTTTGGTAAGCTAGCCCGTATTCATAACGCACTAAACCTTTTTATCGCGTTAAACGCCTTTTCTCGACAAGAAAAGCACCATTTCATCAAAAACAAACAAAACAACAAAAATGAATCTATTCAACAAGTCTGCAACACGTCCTTAAGAGTTGCATGATATCACACAATGTCAAAGTGTAATTTCTCCAGTTCTGATCATTGTTTAGGTTGTTGGTAGCTTAGTCCAATGCCAAAACACAGTGAAATCTTTTTATGGCTTTAAACACGTTTTCTCCTCGAGAGAAACATGATTTCACTAAAAACGTTATAGTTTAAACATGCCTGTTGTACATGTGTGCAAACACTCAGAGCCTTAAGATAGGGGTTTCACCAATGTGTTTTTTGGTGAGAAACCTTCTATTTCAAGGTTCTGTGCGTTTTCAGACAAGTACAATATGTATTTATAGTGCTTCTGAGGAAATCCCTCCTTTTAATGCATTTTCTCGCAGAAAATGAGTCTCTCGCCATGGGAACATGGCTTTTTTGAAAAAGCATATTCTGGTCGAGAAATCGTGTTTTAAACAATGAGAACGACTCCCGGCCTTATTTAATTCTCATTTTTACTTTTGGTAAGCTAGCCCGTATTCATAACGCACTAAACCTTTTTATCGCGTTAAACGCCTTTTCTCGACGAGAAAAGCACAATTTCATCAAAAACAAACAAAACAACAAAAATGAATCTATTCAACAAGTCTGCAACACGTCCTTAAGAGTTGCATGATATCACACAATGTCAAAGTGTAATTTCTCCAGTTCTGATCATTGTTTATGTTGTTGGTAGCTTAGTCCAATGCCAAAACACAGTGAAATCTTTTTATGGCTTTAAACAAGTTTTCTCCTCGAGAGAAACATGATTTCACTAAAAATGTTATAGTTTAAACATGCCTGTTGTACATGTGTGCAAACACTCAGAGCCTTAAGATAGGGGTTTCACCAATGTGTTTTTTGGTGAGAAACCTTCTATTTCAAGGTTCTGTGCGTTTTCAGACAAGTACAATATGTATTTATAGTGTTTCTGATGAAATCCCTCCTTTTAATGCATTTTCTCACAGAAAACGAGTTTCTCGCCATGGGAACATGGCTTTTTTGAAAAAGCATATTCTGGTCGAGAAATCGTGTTTTAAGCAATAAAAACGACTCCCGGCCTTATTTGGTTCACATTTGTACTTTTGGTAAGCTAGCCCGTATTCATAACGCACTAAACCTTTTTATCGCGTTAAACGCCTTTTCTCGACGAGAAAAGCACAATTTCATCAAAAACAAACAAAACAAGAAAAATGAATCTATTCAACAAGTCTGCAACACGTCCTTAAGAGTTACATGATTTCACCCAATGTCAATGTGTAATTTCTCCAGTTCTGATCATTTTTTAGGTTGTTGGTAGCTTGGTCAATGCCAAAACACAGTGAGATCTTTTTATGGCTTTAAACGCGTTTTCTCCTCGAGAGAAACATGATTTCACTAAAAACGTTATAGTTTAAACATGCCTGTTTGTACATGTGTGCAAACACTCAGAGCCTTAAGATAGGGGTTTCACCAATGTGTTTTTTGGTGAGAAACCTTCTATTTCAAGGTTCTGTGCGTTTTCAGACAAGTACAATATGTATTTATAGTGTTTCTGATGAAATCCCTCCTTTTAATGCATTTTCTCACAGAAAACGAGTCTCTCGCCATGGGAACATGGCTTTTTTGAAAAAGCATATTCTGGTCGAGAAATCGTGTTTTAAGCAATAAAAACGACTCCCGGCCTTATTTGGTTCACATTTGTACTTTTGGTAAGCTAGCCCGTATTCATAACGCACTAAACCTTTTTATCGCGTTAAACGCCTTTTCTCGACGAGAAAAGCACAATTTCATCAAAAACAAACAAAACAAGAAAAATGAATCTATTCAACAAGTCTGCAACACGTCCTTAAGAGTTACATGATTTCACCCAATGTCAATGTGTAATTTCTCCAGTTCTGATCATTTTTTAGGTTGTTGGTAGCTTGGTCAATGCCAAAACACAGTGAGATCTTTTTATGGCTTTAAACGCGTTTTCTCCTCGAGAGAAACATGATTTCACTAAAAACGTTATAGTTTAAACATGCCTGTTTGTACATGTGTGCAAACACTCAGAGCCTTAAGATAGGGGTTTCACCAATGTGTTTTTTGGTGAGAAACCTTCTATTTCAAGGTTCTGTGCGTTTTCAGACAAGTACAATATGTATTTATAGTGTTTCTGATGAAATCCCTCCTTTTAATGCATTTTCTCACAGAAAACGAGTCTCTCGCCATGGGAACATGGCTTTTTTGAAAAAGCATATTCTGGTCGAGAAATCGTGTTTTAAGCAATAAAAACGACTCCCGGCCTTATTTGGTTCACATTTGTACTTTTGGTAAGCTAGCCCGTATTCATAACGCACTAAACCTTTTTATCGCGTTAAACGCCTTTTCTCGACGAGAAAAGCACAATTTCATCAAAAACAAACAAAACAAGAAAAATGAATCTATTCAACAAGTCTGCAACACGTCCTTAAGAGTTACATGATTTCACCCAATGTCAATGTGTAATTTCTCCAGTTCTGATCATTTTTTAGGTTGTTGGTAGCTTGGTCAATGCCAAAACACAGTGAGATCTTTTTATGGCTTTAAACGCGTTTTCTCCTCGAGAGAAACATGATTTCACTAAAAACGTTATAGTTTAAACATGCCTGTTTGTACATGTGTGCAAACACTCAGAGCCTTAAGATAGGGGTTTCACCAATGTGTTTTTTGGTGAGAAACCTTCTATTTCAAGGTTCTGTGCGTTTTCAGACAAGTACAATATGTATTTATAGTGTTTCTGATGAAATCCCTCCTTTTAATGCATTTTCTCACAGAAAACGAGTCTCTCGCCATGGGAACATGGCTTTTTTGAAAAAGCATATTCTGGTCGAGAAATCGTGTTTTAAACAATAAAAACGAGTCCCGGCCTTATTTAGTTCACATTTTTACTTTTGGTAAGCTAGCCCGTATTCATAACGCACTAAACCTTTTTATCGCGTTAAACGCCTTTTCTCGACAAGAAAAGCACCATTTCATCAAAAACAAACAAAACAAGAAAAATGAATCTATTCAACAAGTCTGCAACACGTCCTTAAGAGTTACATGATTTCACCCAATGTCAATGTGTAATTTCTCCAGTTCTGATCATTTTTTAGGTTGTTGGTAGCTTGGTCAATGCCAAAACACAGTGAGATCTTTTTATGGCTTTAAACGCGTTTTCTCCTCGAGAGAAACATGATTTCACTAAAAACGTTATAGTTTAAACATGCCTGTTTGTACATGTGTGCAAACACTCAGAGCCTTAAGATAGGGGTTTCACCAATGTGTTTTTTGGTGAGAAACCTTCTATTTCAAGGTTCTGTGCGTTTTCAGACAAGTACAATATGTATTTATAGTGTTTCTGATGAAATCCCTCCTTTTAATGCATTTTCTCACAGAAAACGAGTCTCTCGCCATGGGAACATGGCTTTTTTGAAAAAGCATATTCTGGTCGAGAAATCGTGTTTTAAGCAATAAAAACGACTCCCGGCCTTATTTGGTTCACATTTGTACTTTTGGTAAGCTAGCCCGTATTCATAACGCACTAAACCTTTTTATCGCGTTAAACGCCTTTTCTCGACGAGAAAAGCACAATTTCATCAAAAACAAACAAAACAAGAAAAATGAATCTATTCAACAAGTCTGCAACACGTCCTTAAGAGTTACATGATTTCACCCAATGTCAATGTGTAATTTCTCCAGTTCTGATCATTTTTTAGGTTGTTGGTAGCTTGGTCAATGCCAAAACACAGTGAGATCTTTTTATGGCTTTAAACGCGTTTTCTCCTCGAGAGAAACATGATTTCACTAAAAACGTTATAGTTTAAACATGCCTGTTTGTACATGTGTGCAAACACTCAGAGCCTTAAGATAGGGGTTTCACCAATGTGTTTTTTGGTGAGAAACCTTCTATTTCAAGGTTCTGTGCGTTTTCAGACAAGTACAATATGTATTTATAGTGTTTCTGATGAAATCCCTCCTTTTAATGCATTTTCTCACAGAAAACGAGTCTCTCGCCATGGGAACATGGCTTTTTTGAAAAAGCATATTCTGGTCGAGAAATCGTGTTTTAAACAATAAAAACGAGTCCCGGCCTTATTTAGTTCACATTTTTACTTTTGGTAAGCTAGCCCGTATTCATAACGCACTAAACCTTTTTATCGCGTTAAACGCCTTTTCTCGACAAGAAAAGCACCATTTCATCAAAAACAAACAAAACAACAAAAATGAATCTATTCAACAAGTCTGCAACACGTCCTTAAGAGTTGCATGATATCACACAATGTCAAAGTGTAATTTCTCCAGTTCTGATCATTGTTTAGGTTGTTGGTAGCTTAGTCCAATGCCAAAACACAGTGAAATCTTTTTATGGCTTTAAACACGTTTTCTCCTCGAGAGAAACATGATTTCACTAAAAACGTTATAGTTTAAACATGCCTGTTGTACATGTGTGCAAACACTCAGAGCCTTAAGATAGGGGTTTCACCAATGTGTTTTTTGGTGAGAAACCTTCTATTTCAAGGTTCTGTGCGTTTTCAGACAAGTACAATATGTATTTATAGTGCTTCTGAGGAAATCCCTCCTTTTAATGCATTTTCTCGCAGAAAATGAGTCTCTCGCCATGGGAACATGGCTTTTTTGAAAAAGCATATTCTGGTCGAGAAATCGTGTTTTAAACAATGAGAACGACTCCCGGCCTTATTTAATTCTCATTTTTACTTTTGGTAAGCTAGCCCGTATTCATAACGCACTAAACCTTTTTATCGCGTTAAACGCCTTTTCTCGACGAGAAAAGCACAATTTCATCAAAAACAAACAAAACAACAAAAATGAATCTATTCAACAAGTCTGCAACACGTCCTTAAGAGTTGCATGATATCACACAATGTCAAAGTGTAATTTCTCCAGTTCTGATCATTGTTTATGTTGTTGGTAGCTTAGTCCAATGCCAAAACACAGTGAAATCTTTTTATGGCTTTAAACAAGTTTTCTCCTCGAGAGAAACATGATTTCACTAAAAATGTTATAGTTTAAACATGCCTGTTGTACATGTGTGCAAACACTCAGAGCCTTAAGATAGGGGTTTCACCAATGTGTTTTTTGGTGAGAAACCTTCTATTTCAAGGTTCTGTGCGTTTTCAGACAAGTACAATATGTATTTATAGTGTTTCTGATGAAATCCCTCCTTTTAATGCATTTTCTCACAGAAAACGAGTTTCTCGCCATGGGAACATGGCTTTTTTGAAAAAGCATATTCTGGTCGAGAAATCGTGTTTTAAGCAATAAAAACGACTCCCGGCCTTATTTGGTTCACATTTGTACTTTTGGTAAGCTAGCCCGTATTCATAACGCACTAAACCTTTTTATCGCGTTAAACGCCTTTTCTCGACGAGAAAAGCACAATTTCATCAAAAACAAACAAAACAAGAAAAATGAATCTATTCAACAAGTCTGCAACACGTCCTTAAGAGTTACATGATTTCACCCAATGTCAATGTGTAATTTCTCCAGTTCTGATCATTTTTTAGGTTGTTGGTAGCTTGGTCAATGCCAAAACACAGTGAGATCTTTTTATGGCTTTAAACGCGTTTTCTCCTCGAGAGAAACATGATTTCACTAAAAACGTTATAGTTTAAACATGCCTGTTTGTACATGTGTGCAAACACTCAGAGCCTTAAGATAGGGGTTTCACCAATGTGTTTTTTGGTGAGAAACCTTCTATTTCAAGGTTCTGTGCGTTTTCAGACAAGTACAATATGTATTTATAGTGTTTCTGATGAAATCCCTCCTTTTAATGCATTTTCTCACAGAAAACGAGTCTCTCGCCATGGGAACATGGCTTTTTTGAAAAAGCATATTCTGGTCGAGAAATCGTGTTTTAAGCAATAAAAACGACTCCCGGCCTTATTTGGTTCACATTTGTACTTTTGGTAAGCTAGCCCGTATTCATAACGCACTAAACCTTTTTATCGCGTTAAACGCCTTTTCTCGACGAGAAAAGCACAATTTCATCAAAAACAAACAAAACAAGAAAAATGAATCTATTCAACAAGTCTGCAACACGTCCTTAAGAGTTACATGATTTCACCCAATGTCAATGTGTAATTTCTCCAGTTCTGATCATTTTTTAGGTTGTTGGTAGCTTGGTCAATGCCAAAACACAGTGAGATCTTTTTATGGCTTTAAACGCGTTTTCTCCTCGAGAGAAACATGATTTCACTAAAAACGTTATAGTTTAAACATGCCTGTTTGTACATGTGTGCAAACACTCAGAGCCTTAAGATAGGGGTTTCACCAATGTGTTTTTTGGTGAGAAACCTTCTATTTCAAGGTTCTGTGCGTTTTCAGACAAGTACAATATGTATTTATAGTGTTTCTGATGAAATCCCTCCTTTTAATGCATTTTCTCACAGAAAACGAGTCTCTCGCCATGGGAACATGGCTTTTTTGAAAAAGCATATTCTGGTCGAGAAATCGTGTTTTAAGCAATAAAAACGACTCCCGGCCTTATTTGGTTCACATTTGTACTTTTGGTAAGCTAGCCCGTATTCATAACGCACTAAACCTTTTTATCGCGTTAAACGCCTTTTCTCGACGAGAAAAGCACAATTTCATCAAAAACAAACAAAACAAGAAAAATGAATCTATTCAACAAGTCTGCAACACGTCCTTAAGAGTTACATGATTTCACCCAATGCCAATGTGTAATTTCTCCAGTTCTGATCATTTTTTAGGTTTGTTGGTAGCTTGGTCAATGCCAAAACAGAGTGAGATCTTTTTATGGCTTTAAACGCGTTTTGTCCTCGAGAGAAACATGATTTCACTAAAAACGTTATAGTTTAACCATGCCTGTTGTACATGTGTGCAAACACTCAGAGCCTTAAGATAGAGGTTTCACCAATGTGTTTTTTGGTGAGAAACCTTCTATTTCAAGGTTCTGTGCGTTTTCAGACAAGTACAATATGTATTTATAGTGTTTCTGATGAAATCCCTCCTTTTAATGCATTTTCTCACAGAAAACGAGTCTCTCGCCATGGGAACATGGCTTTTTTGAAAAAGCATATTCTGGTCGAGAAATCGTGTTTTAAGCAATAAAAACGACTCCCGGCCTTATTTAGTTCACATTTGTACTTTTGGTAAGCTAGCCCGTATTCATAACGCACTAAACCTTTTTATCGCGTTAAACGCCTTTTCTCGACGAGAAAAGCACAATTTCATCAAAAACAAACAAAAAAACAAAAATGAATCTATTCAACAAGTCTGCAACACGTCCTTAAGAGTTGCATGATATCACACAATGTCAAAGTGTCATTTCTCCAGTTCTGATCATTGTTTAGGTTGTTGGTAGCTTAGTCCAACGCCAAAACACAGTGAAATCTTTTTATGGCTTTAAACGCGTTTTCTCCTCGAGAGAAACATGATTTCACTAAAAACGTTATAGTTTAAATATGCCTGTTGTACATGTGTGCAAACACTCAGAGCCTTAAGATAGGGGTTTCACCAATGTGTTTTTTGGTGAAAAACCTTCTATTCCAAGGTTCTGTGCGTTTTCAGACAAGTACAATATGTATTTATAGTGTTTCTGAGGAAATCCCTCCTTTTAATGCATTTTCTCGCAGAAAATGAGTCTCTCTCCATGGGAACATGGCTTTTTTTGAAAAAGCATATTGTGGTCGAGAAATCGTGTTTTAAACAATAAAAACGAGTCCCGGCCTTATTTAGTTCACATTTTTACTTTTGGTAAGCTAGCCCGTATTCATAACGCACTAAACCTTTTTATCGCGTTAAACGCCTTTTCTCGACAAGAAAAGCACCATTTCATCAAAAACAAACAAAACAACAAAAATGAATCTATTCAACAAGTCTGCAACACGTCCTTAAGAGTTGCATGATATCACACAATGTCAAAGTGTAATTTCTCCAGTTCTGATCATTGTTTATGTTGTTGGTAGCTTAGTCCAATGCCAAAACACAGTGAAATCTTTTTATGGCTTTAAACAAGTTTTCTCCTCGAGAGAAACATGATTTCACTAAAAATGTTATAGTTTAAACATGCCTGTTGTACATGTGTGCAAACACTCAGAGCCTTAAGATAGGGGTTTCACCAATGTGTTTTTTGGTGAGAAACCTTCTATTTCAAGGTTCTGTGCGTTTTCAGACAAGTACAATATGTATTTATAGTGTTTCTGAGGAAATCCCTCCTTTTAATGCATTTTCTCGCAGAAAATGAGTCTCTCGCCATGGGAACATGGCTTTTTTTGAAAAAGCATATTCTGGTCGAGAAATCGTGTTTTAAACAATAAAAACGAGTCCCGGCCTTATTTAGTTCACATTTTTACTTTTGGTAAGCTAGCCCGTATTCATAACGCACTAAACCTTTTTATCGCGTTAAACGCCTTTTCTCGACAAGAAAAGCACCATTTCATCAAAAACAAACAAAACAACAAAAATGAATCTATTCAACAAGTCTGCAACACGTCCTTAAGAGTTGCATGATATCACACAATGTCAAAGTGTAATTTCTCCAGTTCTGATCATTGTTTAGGTTGTTGGTAGCTTAGTCCAATGCCAAAACACAGTGAAATCTTTTTATGGCTTTAAACACGTTTTCTCCTCGAGAGAAACATGATTTCACTAAAAACGTTATAGTTTAAACATGCCTGTTGTACATGTGTGCAAACACTCAGAGCCTTAAGATAGGGGTTTCACCAATGTGTTTTTTGGTGAGAAACCTTCTATTTCAAGGTTCTGTGCGTTTTCAGACAAGTACAATATGTATTTATAGTGCTTCTGAGGAAATCCCTCCTTTTAATGCATTTTCTCGCAGAAAATGAGTCTCTCGCCATGGGAACATGGCTTTTTTGAAAAAGCATATTCTGGTCGAGAAATCGTGTTTTAAACAATGAGAACGACTCCCGGCCTTATTTAATTCTCATTTTTACTTTTGGTAAGCTAGCCCGTATTCATAACGCACTAAACCTTTTTATCGCGTTAAACGCCTTTTCTCGACAAGAAAAGCACCATTTCATCAAAAACAAACAAAACAAGAAAAATGAATCTATTCAACAAGTCTGCAACACGTCCTTAAGAGTTGCATGATTTCACAAAATGTTAATGTGTAATTTATCCAGTTCTGATCATTGTTTAGGTTGTTGGTAGCTTGGTCCAATGCCAAAACACAGTGAAAACTTTTTATGGCTTTAAACGCGTTTTCTCCTCGAGAGAAACATGATTTCACTAAAAACGTTATAGTTTAAACATGCCTGTTGTACATGTGTGCAAACACTCAGAGCCTTAAGATAGGGGTTTCACCAATGTGTTTTTTGGTGAGAAACCTTCTATTTCAAGGTTCTGTGCGTTTTCAGACAAGTACAATATGTATTTATAGTGTTTCTGAGGAAATCCCTCCTTTTAATGCATTTTCTCGCAGAAAACGAGTCTCGCCATGGGAACATGGCTTTTTTTGAAAAAGCATATTCTGGTCGAGAAATAGTGTTTTAAACAATGAGAACGACTCCCGGCCTTTTTTAGTTCACATTTTTACTTTTGGTAAGCTAGCCCGTATTCATAACGCACTAAACCTTTTTATCGCGTTAAACGCCTTTTCTCGACAAGAAAAGCACAATTTCATCAAAAACAAACAAAACAAGAAAAATGAAGCTATTCAACAAGTCTGCAACACGTCCTTAAGAGTTGCATGATTTCACACAATGTCAATGTGTAATTTCTCCAGTTCTGATCATTGTTTAGGTTGTTGGTAGCTTGGTCCAATGCCAAAACACAGTGAAATCTTTTTATGGCTTTAAACGCGTTTTCTCCTCGAGAGAAACATGATTTCACTAAAAACGTTATAGTTTAAACATGCCTGTTGTACATGTGTGCAAACACTCAGAGCCTTAAGATAGGGGTTTCACCAATGTGTTTTTTGGTGAGAAACCTTCTATTCCAAGGTTCTGTGCGTTTTCAGACAAGTACAATATGTATTTATAGTGTTTCTGAGGAAATCCCTCCTTTTAATGCATTTTCTCGCAGAAAATGAGTCTCTCGCCATGGGAACATGGCTTTTTTTGAAAAAGCATATTCTGGTCGAGAAATCGTGTTTTAAACAATAAAAACGAGTCCCGGCCTTATTTAGTTCACATTTTTACTTTTGGTAAGCTAGCCCGTATTCATAACGCACTAAACCTTTTTATCGCGTTAAACGCCTTTTCTCGACAACAAAAGCACCATTTCATCAAAAACAAACAAAACAAGAAAAATGAATCTATTCAACAAGTCTGCAACACGTCCTTAAGAGTTGCATGATATCACACAATGTCAAAGTGTAATTTCTCCAGTTCTGATCATTGTTTACGTTGTTGGTAGCTTAGTCCAATGCCAAAACACAGTGAAATCTTTTTATGGCTTTAAACGCGTTTTCTCCTCGAGAGAAACATGATTTCACTAAAAACGTTATAGTTTAAACATGCCTGTTGTACATGTGTGCAAACACTCAGAGCCTTAAGATAGGGGTTTCACCAATGTGTTTTTTGGTGAGAAACCTTCTATTTCAAGGTTCTGTGCGTTTTCAGACAAGTACAATATGTATTTATAGTGTTTCTGAGGAAATCCCTCCTTTTAATGCATTTTCTCGCAGAAAATGAGTCTCTCGCCATGGGAACATGGCTTTTTTGAAAAAGCATATTCTGGTCGAGAAATCGTGTTTTAAACAATGAGAACGACTCCCGGCCTTATTTAATTCTCATTTTTACTTTTGGTAAGCTAGCCCGTATTCATAACGCACTAAACCTTTTTATCGCGTTAAACGCCTTTTCTCGACAAGAAAAGCACCATTTCATCAAAAACAAACAAAACAAGAAAAATGAATCTATTCAACAAGTCTGCAACACGTCCTTAAGAGTTGCATGATTTCACAAAATGTTAATGTGTAATTTCTCCAGTTCTGATCATTGTTTAGGTTGTTGGTAGCTTGGTCCAATGCCAAAACACAGTGAAATCTTTTTATGGCTTTAAACGCGTTTTCTCCTCGAGAGAAACATGATTTCACTAAAAACGTTATAGTTTAAACATGCCTGTTGTACATGTGTGCAAACACTCAGAGCCTTAAGATAGGGGTTTCACCAATGTGTTTTTTGGTGAGAAACCTTCTATTTCAAGGTTCTGTGCGTTTTCAGACAAGTACAATATATATTTATAGTGTTTCTGAGGAAATCCCTCCTTTTAATGCATTTTCTCGCAGAAAACGAGTCTCGCCATGGGAACATGGCTTTTTTGAAAAAGCATATTCTGGTCGAGAAATAGTGTTTTAAACAATGAGAACGACTCCCGGCCTTTTTTAGTTCACATTTTTACTTTTGGTAAGCTAGCCCGTATTCATAACGCACTAAACCTTTTTATCGCGTTAAACGCCTTTTCTCGACAAGAAAAGCACAATTTCATCAAAAACAAACAAAACAAGAAAAATGAAGCTATTCAACAAGTCTGCAACACGTCCTTAAGAGTTGCATGATTTCACACAATGTCAATGTGTAATTTCTCCAGTTCTGATCATTGTTTAGGTTGTTGGTAGCTTGGTCCAATGCCAAAACACAGTGAAATCTTTTTATGGCTTTAAACGCGTTTTCTCCTCGAGAGAAACATGATTTCACTAAAAACGTTATAGTTTAAACATGCCTGTTGTACATGTGTGCAAACACTCAGAGCCTTAAGATAGGGGTTTCACCAATGTGTTTTTTGGTGAGAAACCTTCTATTCCAAGGTTCTGTGCGTTTTCAGACAAGTACAATATGTATTTATAGTGTTTCTGAGGAAATCCCTCCTTTTAATGCATTTTCTCGCAGAAAATGAGTCTCTCGCCATGGGAACATGGCTTTTTTTGAAAAAGCATATTCTGGTCGAGAAATCGTGTTTTAAACAATAAAAACGAGTCCCGGCCTTATTTAGTTCACATTTGTACTTTTGGTAAGCTAGCCCGTATTCATAACGCACTAAACCTTTTTATCGCGTTAAACGCCTTTTCTCGACAACAAAAGCACCATTTCATCAAAAACAAACAAAACAAGAAAAATGAATCTATTCAACAAGTCTGCAACACGTCCTTAAGAGTTGCATGATATCACACAATGTCAAAGTGTAATTTCTCCAGTTCTGATCATTGTTTACGTTGTTGGTAGCTTAGTCCAATGCCAAAACACAGTGAAATCTTTTTATGGCTTTAAACGCGTTTTCTCCTCGAGAGAAACATGATTTCACTAAAAACGTTATAGTTTAAACATGCCTGTTTGTACATGTGTGCAAACACTCAGAGCCTTAAGATAGGGGTTTCACCAATGTGTTTTTTGGTGAGAAACCTTCTATTTCAAGGTTTTGTGCGTTTTCAGACAAGTACAATATGTATTTATAGTGTTTCTGATGAAATCCCTCCTTTTAATGCATTTTCTCACAGAAAACGAGTCTCTCGCCATGGGAACATGGCTTTTTTGAAAAAGCATATTCTGGTCGAGAAATCGTGTTTTAAGCAATAAAAACGACTCCCGGCCTTATTTGGTTCACATTTGTACTTTTGGTAAGCTAGCCCGTATTCATAACGCACTAAACCTTTTTATCGCGTTAAACGCCTTTTCTCGACAAGAAAAGCACCATTTCATCAAAAACAAACAAAACAACAAAAATGAATCTATTCAACAAGTCTGCAACACGTCCTTAAGAGTTGCATGATATCACACAATGTCAAAGTGTAATTTCTCCAGTTCTGATCATTGTTTAGGTTGTTGGTAGCTTAGTCCAACGCCAAAACACAGTGAAATCTTTTTATGGCTTTAAACGCCTTTTCTCCTCGAGAGAAACATGATTTCACTAAAAACGTTATAGTTTAAATATGCCTGTTGTACATGTGTGCAAACACTCAGAGCCTTAAGATAGGGGTTTCACCAATGTGTTTTTTGGTGAAAAACCTTCTATTCCAAGGTTCTGTGCGTTTTCATACAAGTACAATATGTATTTATAGTGTTTCTGATGAAATCCCTGCTTTTAATGCATTTTCTCACAGAAAATGAGTCTCTCTCCATGGGAACATGGCTTTTTTTGAAAAAGCATATTCTGGTCGAGAAATCGTGTTTTAAACAATAAAAACGAGTCCCGGCCTTATTTAGTTCAAATTTTTACTTTTGGTAAGCTAGCCCGTATTCATAACGCACTAAACCTTTTTATCGCGTTAAACGCCTTTTCTCGACAAGAAAAGCACCATTTCATCAAAAACAAACAAAACAACAAAAATGAATCTATTCAACAAGTCTGCAACACGTCCTTAAGAGTTGCATGATATCACACAATGTCAAAGTGTAATTTCTCCAGTTCTGATCATTGTTTATGTTGTTGGTAGCTTAGTCCAATGCCAAAACACAGTGAAATCTTTTTATGGCTTTAAACAAGTTTTCTCCTCGAGAGAAACATGATTTCACTAAAAACGTTATAGTTTAAACATGCCTGTTGTACATGTGTGCAAACACTCAGAGCCTTAAGATAGGGGTTTCACCAATGTGTTTTTTGGTGAGAAACCTTCTATTCCAAGGTTCTGTGCGTTTTCAGACAAGTACAATATGTATTTATAGTGTTTCTGAGGAAATCCCTCCTTTTAATGCATTTTCTCGCAGAAAATGAGTCTCTCGCCATGGGAACATGGCTTTTTTTGAAAAAGCATATTCTGGTCGAGAAATCGTGTTTTAAACAATAAAAACGAGTCCCGGCCTTATTTAGTTCACATTTTTACTTTTGGTAAGCTAGCCCGTATTCATAACGCACTAAACCTTTTTATCGCGTTAAACGCCTTTTCTCGACAACAAAAGCACCATTTCATCAAAAACAAACAAAACAAGAAAAATGAATCTATTCAACAGTCTGCAACACGTCCTTAAGAGTTGCATGATATCACACAATGTCAAAGTGTAATTTCTCCAGTTCTGATCATTGTTTACGTTGTTGGTAGCTTAGTCCAATGCCAAAACACAGTGAAATCTTTTTATGGCTTTAAACGCGTTTTCTCCTCGAGAGAAACATGATTTCACTAAAAACGTTATAGTTTAAACATGCCTGTTGTACATGTGTGCAAACACTCAGAGCCTTAAGATAGGGGTTTCACCAATGTGTTTTTTGGTGAGAAACCTTCTATTTCAAGGTTCTGTGCGTTTTCAGACAAGTACAATATGTATTTATAGTGTTTCTGAGGAAATCCCTCCTTTTAATGCATTTTCTCGCAGAAAATGAGTCTCTCGCCATGGGAACATGGCTTTTTTTGAAAAAGCATATTCTGGTCGAGAAATCGTGTTTTAAACAATGGAACGATTCCCGGCCTTATTTAGTTCACATTTGTACTTTTGGTAAGCTAGCCCGTATTCATAACGCACTAAACCTTTTTATCGCGTTAAACGCCTTTTCTCGACGAGAAAAGCACAATTTCATCAAAAACAAACAAAACAAGAAAAATGAATCTATTCAACAAGTCTGCAACACGTCCTTAAGAGTTGCATGATTTCACCCAATGTCAATGTGTAATTCTCCAGTTCTGATCATTTTTTAGGTTGTTGGTAGCTTGGTCCAATGCCAAAACACAGTGAGATCTTTTTATGGCTTTAAACGCGTTTTCTCCTCGAGAGAAACATGATTTCACTAAAAACGTTATAGTTTAAACATGCCTGTTTGTACATGTGTGCAAACACTCAGAGCCTTAAGATAGGGGTTTCACCAATGTGTTTTTTGGTGAGAAACCCTCTATTTCAAGGTTTTGTGCGTTTTCAGACAAGTACAATATGTATTTATAGTGTTTCTGATGAAATCCCTCCTTTTAATGCATTTTCTCACAGAAAACGAGTCTCTCGCCATGGGAACATGGCTTTTTTGAAAAAGCATATTCTGGTCGAGAAATCGTGTTTTAAGCAATAAAAACGACTCCCGGCCTTATTTGGTTCACATTTGTACTTTTGGTAAGCTAGCCCGTATTCATAACGCACTAAACCTTTTTATCGCGTTAAACGCCTTTTCTCGACAACAAAAGCACCATTTCATCAAAAACAAACAAAACAAGAAAAATGAATCTATTCAACAAGTCTGCAACACGTCCTTAAGAGTTGCATGATATCACACAATGTCAAAGTGTAATTTCTCCAGTTCTGATCATTGTTTACGTTGTTGGTAGCTTAGTCCAATGCCAAAACACAGTGAAATCTTTTTATGGCTTTAAACGCGTTTTCTCCTCGAGAGAAACATGATTTCACTAAAAACGTTATAGTTTAAACATGCCTGTTGTACATGTGTGCAAACACTCAGAGCCTTAAGATAGGGGTTTCACCAATGTGTTTTTTGGTGAGAAACCTTCTATTTCAAGGTTCTGTGCGTTTTCAGACAAGTACAATATGTATTTATAGTGTTTCTGAGGAAATCCCTCCTTTTAATGCATTTTCTCGCAGAAAATGAGTCTCTCGCCATGGGAACATGGCTTTTTTTGAAAAAGCATATTCTGGTCGAGAAATCGTGTTTTAAACAATGGAACGATTCCCGGCCTTATTTAGTTCACATTTGTACTTTTGGTAAGCTAGCCCGTATTCATAACGCACTAAACCTTTTTATCGCGTTAAACGCCTTTTCTCGACGAGAAAAGCACAATTTCATCAAAAACAAACAAAACAAGAAAAATGAATCTATTCAACAAGTCTGCAACACGTCCTTAAGAGTTGCATGATTTCACCCAATGTCAATGTGTAATTCTCCAGTTCTGATCATTTTTTAGGTTGTTGGTAGCTTGGTCCAATGCCAAAACACAGTGAGATCTTTTTATGGCTTTAAACGCGTTTTCTCCTCGAGAGAAACATGATTTCACTAAAAACGTTATAGTTTAAACATGCCTGTTTGTACATGTGTGCAAACACTCAGAGCCTTAAGATAGGGGTTTCACCAATGTGTTTTTTGGTGAGAAACCTTCTATTTCAAGGTTTTGTGCGTTTTCAGACAAGTACAATATGTATTTATAGTGTTTCTGATGAAATCCCTCCTTTTAATGCATTTTCTCACAGAAAACGAGTCTCTCGCCATGGGAACATGGCTTTTTTGAAAAAGCATATTCTGGTCGAGAAATCGTGTTTTAAGCAATAAAAACGACTCCCGGCCTTATTTGGTTCACATTTGTACTTTTGGTAAGCTAGCCCGTATTCATAACGCACTAAACCTTTTTATCGCGTTAAACGCCTTTTCTCGACAAGAAAAGCACCATTTCATCAAAAACAAACAAAACAACAAAAATGAATCTATTCAACAAGTCTGCAACACGTCCTTAAGAGTTGCATGATATCACACAATGTCAAAGTGTAATTTCTCCAGTTCTGATCATTGTTTAGGTTGTTGGTAGCTTAGTCCAACGCCAAAACACAGTGAAATCTTTTTATGGCTTTAAACGCCTTTTCTCCTCGAGAGAAACATGATTTCACTAAAAACGTTATAGTTTAAATATGCCTGTTGTACATGTGTGCAAACACTCAGAGCCTTAAGATAGGGGTTTCACCAATGTGTTTTTTGGTGAAAAACCTTCTATTCCAAGGTTCTGTGCGTTTTCATACAAGTACAATATGTATTTATAGTGTTTCTGATGAAATCCCTGCTTTTAATGCATTTTCTCACAGAAAATGAGTCTCTCTCCATGGGAACATGGCTTTTTTTGAAAAAGCATATTCTGGTCGAGAAATCGTGTTTTAAACAATAAAAACGAGTCCCGGCCTTATTTAGTTCAAATTTTTACTTTTGGTAAGCTAGCCCGTATTCATAACGCACTAAACCTTTTTATCGCGTTAAACGCCTTTTCTCGACAAGAAAAGCACCATTTCATCAAAAACAAACAAAACAACAAAAATGAATCTATTCAACAAGTCTGCAACACGTCCTTAAGAGTTGCATGATATCACACAATGTCAAAGTGTAATTTCTCCAGTTCTGATCATTGTTTATGTTGTTGGTAGCTTAGTCCAATGCCAAAACACAGTGAAATCTTTTTATAGCTTTAAACAAGTTTTCTCCTCGAGAGAAACATGATTTCACTAAAAACGTTATAGTTTAAACATGCCTGTTGTACATGTGTGCAAACACTCAGAGCCTTAAGATAGGGGTTTCACCAATGTGTTTTTTGGTGAGAAACCTTCTATTCCAAGGTTCTGTGCGTTTTCAGACAAGTACAATATGTATTTATAGTGTTTCTGAGGAAATCCCTCCTTTTAATGCATTTTCTCGCAGAAAATGAGTCTCTCGCCATGGGAACATGGCTTTTTTTGAAAAAGCATATTCTGGTCGAGAAATCGTGTTTTAAACAATAAAAACGAGTCCCGGCCTTATTTAGTTCACATTTTTACTTTTGGTAAGCTAGCCCGTATTCATAACGCACTAAACCTTTTTATCGCGTTAAACGCCTTTTCTCGACAACAAAAGCACCATTTCATCAAAAACAAACAAAACAAGAAAAATGAATCTATTCAACAAGTCTGCAACACGTCCTTAAGAGTTGCATGATATCACACAATGTCAAAGTGTAATTTCTCCAGTTCTGATCATTGTTTACGTTGTTGGTAGCTTAGTCCAATGCCAAAACACAGTGAAATCTTTTTATGGCTTTAAACGCGTTTTCTCCTCGAGAGAAACATGATTTCACTAAAAACGTTATAGTTTAAACATGCCTGTTGTACATGTGTGCAAACACTCAGAGCCTTAAGATAGGGGTTTCACCAATGTGTTTTTTGGTGAGAAACCTTCTATTTCAAGGTTCTGTGCGTTTTCAGACATGTACAATATGTATTTATAGTGTTTCTGAGGAAATCCCTCCTTTTAATGCATTTTCTCGCAGAAAATGAGTCTCTCGCCATGGGAACATGGCTTTTTTTGAAAAAGCATATTCTGGTCGAGAAATCGTGTTTTAAACAATGGAACGATTCCCGGCCTTATTTAGTTCACATTTGTACTTTTGGTAAGCTAGCCCGTATTCATAACGCACTAAACCTTTTTATCGCGTTAAACGCCTTTTCTCGACGAGAAAAGCACAATTTCATCAAAAACAAACAAAACAAGAAAAATGAATCTATTCAACAAGTCTGCAACACGTCCTTAAGAGTTGCATGATTTCACCCAATGTCAATGTGTAATTCTCCAGTTCTGATCATTTTTTAGGTTGTTGGTAGCTTGGTCCAATGCCAAAACACAGTGAGATCTTTTTATGGCTTTAAACGCGTTTTCTCCTCGAGAGAAACATGATTTCACTAAAAACGTTATAGTTTAAACATGCCTGTTTGTACATGTGTGCAAACACTCAGAGCCTTAAGATAGGGGTTTCACCAATGTGTTTTTTGGTGAGAAACCTTCTATTTCAAGGTTTTGTGCGTTTTCAGACAAGTACAATATGTATTTATAGTGTTTCTGATGAAATCCCTCCTTTTAATGCATTTTCTCACAGAAAACGAGTCTCTCGCCATGGGAACATGGCTTTTTTGAAAAAGCATATTCTGGTCGAGAAATCGTGTTTTAAGCAATAAAAACGACTCCCGGCCTTATTTGGTTCACATTTGTACTTTTGGTAAGCTAGCCCGTATTCATAACGCACTAAACCTTTTTATCGCGTTAAACGCCTTTTCTCGACAAGAAAAGCACCATTTCATCAAAAACAAACAAAACAACAAAAATGAATCTATTCAACAAGTCTGCAACACGTCCTTAAGAGTTGCATGATATCACACAATGTCAAAGTGTAATTTCTCCAGTTCTGATCATTGTTTAGGTTGTTGGTAGCTTAGTCCAACGCCAAAACACAGTGAAATCTTTTTATGGCTTTAAACGCCTTTTCTCCTCGAGAGAAACATGATTTCACTAAAAACGTTATAGTTTAAATATGCCTGTTGTACATGTGTGCAAACACTCAGAGCCTTAAGATAGGGGTTTCACCAATGTGTTTTTTGGTGAAAAACCTTCTATTCCAAGGTTCTGTGCGTTTTCATACAAGTACAATATGTATTTATAGTGTTTCTGATGAAATCCCTGCTTTTAATGCATTTTCTCACAGAAAATGAGTCTCTCTCCATGGGAACATGGCTTTTTTTGAAAAAGCATATTCTGGTCGAGAAATCGTGTTTTAAACAATAAAAACGAGTCCCGGCCTTATTTAGTTCAAATTTTTACTTTTGGTAAGCTAGCCCGTATTCATAATGCACTAAACCTTTTTATCGCGTTAAACGCCTTTTCTCGACAAGAAAAGCACCATTTCATCAAAAACAAACAAAACAACAAAAATGAATCTATTCAACAAGTCTGCAACACGTCCTTAAGAGTTGCATGATATCACACAATGTCAAAGTGTAATTTCTCCAGTTCTGATCATTGTTTATGTTGTTGGTAGCTTAGTCCAATGCCAAAACACAGTGAAATCTTTTTATGGCTTTAAACAAGTTTTCTCCTCGAGAGAAACATGATTTCACTAAAAACGTTATAGTTTAAACATGCCTGTTGTACATGTGTGCAAACACTCAGAGCCTTAAGATAGGGGTTTCACCAATGTGTTTTTTGGTGAGAAACCTTCTATTCCAAGGTTCTGTGCGTTTTCAGACAAGTACAATATGTATTTATAGTGTTTCTGAGGAAATCCCTCCTTTTAATGCATTTTCTCGCAGAAAATGAGTCTCTCGCCATGGGAACATGGCTTTTTTTGAAAAAGCATATTCTGGTCGAGAAATCGTGTTTTAAACAATAAAAACGAGTCCCGGCCTTATTTAGTTCACATTTTTACTTTTGGTAAGCTAGCCCGTATTCATAACGCACTAAACCTTTTTATCGCGTTAAACGCCTTTTCTCGACAACAAAAGCACCATTTCATCAAAAACAAACAAAACAAGAAAAATGAATCTATTCAACAAGTCTGCAACACGTCCTTAAGAGTTGCATGATATCACACAATGTCAAAGTGTAATTTCTCCAGTTCTGATCATTGTTTACGTTGTTGGTAGCTTAGTCCAATGCCAAAACACAGTGAAATCTTTTTATGGCTTTAAACAAGTTTTCTCCTCGAGAGAAACATGATTTCACTAAAAACGTTATAGTTTAAACATGCCTGTTGTACATGTGTGCAAACACTCAGAGCCTTAAGATAGGGGTTTCACCAATGTGTTTTTTGGTGAGAAACCTTCTATTTCAAGGTTCTGTGCGTTTTCAGACAAGTACAATATGTATTTATAGTGTTTCTGAGGAAATCCCTCCTTTTAATGCATTTTCTCGCAGAAAATGAGTCTCTCGCCATGGGAACATGGCTTTTTTTGAAAAAGCATATTCTGGTCGAGAAATCGTGTTTTAAACAATGGAACGATTCCCGGCCTTATTTAGTTCACATTTGTACTTTTGGTAAGCTAGCCCGTATTCATAACGCACTAAACCTTTTTATCGCGTTAAACGCCTTTTCTCGACGAGAAAAGCACAATTTCATCAAAAACAAACAAAACAAGAAAAATGAATCTATTCAACAAGTCTGCAACACGTCCTTAAGAGTTGCATGATTTCACCCAATGTCAATGTGTAATTCTCCAGTTCTGATCATTTTTTAGGTTGTTGGTAGCTTGGTCCAATGCCAAAACACAGTGAGATCTTTTTATGGCTTTAAACGCGTTTTCTCCTCGAGAGAAACATGATTTCACTAAAAACGTTATAGTTTAAACATGCCTGTTTGTACATGTGTGCAAACACTCAGAGCCTTAAGATAGGGGTTTCACCAATGTGTTTTTTGGTGAGAAACCTTCTATTTCAAGGTTCTGTGCGTTTTCAGACAAGTACAATATGTATTTATAGTGTTTCTGATGAAATCCCTCCTTTTAATGCATTTTCTCACAGAAAACGAGTCTCTCGCCATGGGAACATGGCTTTTTTGAAAAAGCATATTCTGGTCGAGAAATCGTGTTTGAAGCAATAAAAACGACTCCCGGCCTTATTTGGTTCACATTTGTACTTTTGGTAAGCTAGCCCGTATTCATAACGCACTAAACCTTTTTATCGCGTTAAACGCCTTTTCTCGACAAGAAAAGCACCATTTCATCAAAAACAAACAAAACAACAAAAATGAATCTATTCAACAAGTCTGCAACACGTCCTTAAGAGTTGCATGATATCACACAATGTCAAAGTGTAATTTCTCCAGTTCTGATCATTGTTTATGTTGTTGGTAGCTTAGTCCAATGCCAAAACACAGTGAAATCTTTTTATGGCTTTAAACAAGTTTTCTCCTCGAGAGAAACATGATTTCACTAAAAACGTTATAGTTTAAACATGCCTGTTGTACATGTGTGCAAACACTCAGAGCCTTAAGATAGGGGTTTCACCAATGTGTTTTTTGGTGAGAAACCTTCTATTTCAAGGTTCTGTGCGTTTTCAGACAAGTACAATATGTATTTATAGTGTTTCTGCGGAAATCCCTCCTTTTAATGCATTTTCTCGCAGAAAATGAGTCTCTCGCCATGGGAACATGGCTTTTTTGAAAAAGCATATTCTGGTCGAGAAATCGTGTTTTAAACAATGAGAACGACTCCCGGCCTTATTTAATTCTCATTTTTACTTTTGGTAAGCTAGCCCGTATTCATAACGCACTAAACCTTTTTATCGCGTTAAACGCCTTTTCTCGACAAGAAAAGCAGCATTTCATCAAAAACAAATTAAAACAAGAAAAATGAATCTATTCAACAAGTCTGCAACACGTCCTTAAGAGTTGCATGATTTCACAAAATGTTAATGTGTAATTTATCCAGTTCTGATCATTGTTTAGGTTGTTGGTAGCTTGGTCCAATGCCAAAACACAGTGAAATCTTTTTATGGCTTTAAACGCGTTTTCTCCTCGAGAGAAACATGATTTCACTAAAAACGTTATAGTTTAAACATGCCTGTTGTACATGTGTGCAAACACTCAGAGCCTTAAGATAGGGGTTTCACCAATGTGTTTTTTGGTGAGAAACCTTCTATTTCAAGGTTCTGTGCGTTTTCAGACAAGTACAATATATATTTATAGTGTTTCTGAGGAAATCCCTCCTTTTAATGCATTTTCTCGCAGAAAACGAGTCTCGCCATGGGAACATGGCTTTTTTGAATAAGCATATTCTGGTCGAGAAATAGTGTTTTAAACAATGAGAACGACTCCCGGCCTTTTTTAGTTCACATTTTTACTTTTGGTAAGCTAGCCCGTATTCATAACGCACTAAACCTTTTTATCGCGTTAAACGCCTTTTCTCGACAAGAAAAGCACAATTTCATCAAAAACAAACAAAACAAGAAAAATGAAGCTATTCAACAAGTCTGCAACACGTCCTTAAGAGTTGCATGATTTCACACAATGTCAATGTGTAATTTCTCCAGTTCTGATCATTGTTTAGGTTGTTGGTAGCTTGGTCCAATGCCAAAACACAGTGAAATCTTTTTATGGCTTTAAACGCGTTTTCTCCTCGAGAGAAACATGATTTCACTAAAAACGTTATAGTTTAAACATGCCTGTTGTACATGTGTGCAAACACTCAGAGCCTTAAGATAGGGGTTTCACCAATGTGTTTTTTGGTGAGAAACCTTCTATTCCAAGGTTCTGTGCGTTTTCAGACAAGTACAATATGTATTTATAGTGTTTCTGAGGAAATCCCTCCTTTTAATGCATTTTCTCGCAGAAAATGAGTCTCTCGCCATGGGAACATGGCTTTTTTTGAAAAAGCATATTCTGGTCGAGAAATCGTGTTTTAAACAATAAAAACGAGTCCCGGCCTTATTTAGTTCACATTTTTACTTTTGGTAAGCTAGCCCGTATTCATAACGCACTAAACCTTTTTATCGCGTTAAACGCCTTTTCTCGACAACAAAAGCACCATTTCATCAAAAACAAACAAAACAAGAAAAATGAATCTATTCAACAAGTCTGCAACACGTCCTTAAGAGTTGCATGATATCACACAATGTCAAAGTGTAATTTCTCCAGTTCTGATCATTGTTTACGTTGTTGGTAGCTTAGTCCAATGCCAAAACACAGTGAAATCTTTTTATGGCTTTAAACGCGTTTCCTCCTCGAGAGAAACATGATTTCACTAAAAACGTTATAGTTTAAACATGCCTGTTGTACATGTGTGCAAACACTCAGAGCCTTAAGATAGGGGTTTCACCAATGTGTTTTTTGGTGAGAAACCTTCTATTTCAAGGTTCTGTGCGTTTTCAGACAAGTACAATATGTATTTATAGCGTTTCTGAGGAAATCCCTCCTTTTAATGCATTTTCTCGCAGAAAATGAGTCTCTCGCCATGGGAACATGGCTTTTTTTGAAAAAGCATATTCTGGTCGAGAAATCGTGTTTTAAACAATGGAACGATTCCCGGCCTTATTTAGTTCACATTTGTACTTTTGGTAAGCTAGCCCGTATTCATAACGCACTAAACCTTTTTATCGCGTTAAACGCCTTTTCTCGACGAGAAAAGCACAATTTCATCAAAAACAAACAAAACAAGAAAAATGAATCTATTCAACAAGTCTGCAACACGTCCTTAAGAGTTGCATGATTTCACCCAATGTCAATGTGTAATTTCTCCAGTTCTGATCATTTTTTAGGTTGTTGGTAGCTTGGTCCAATGCCAAAACACAGTGAGATCTTTTTATGGCTTTAAACGCGTTTTCTCCTCGAGAGAAACATGATTTCACTAAAAACGTTATAGTTTAAACATGCCTGTTTGTACATGTGTGCAAACACTCAGAGCCTTAAGATAGGGGTTTCACCAATGTGTTTTTTGGTGAGAAACCTTCTATTTCAAGGTTCTGTGCGTTTTCAGACAAGTACAATATGTATTTATAGTGTTTCTGAGGAAATCCCTCCTTTTAATGCATTTTCTCACAGAAAACGAGTCTCTCGCCATGGGAACATGGCTTTTTTGAAAAAGCATATTCTGGTCGAGAAATCGTGTTTTAAGCAATAAAAACGACTCCCGGCCTTATTTGGTTCACATTTGTACTTTTGGTAAGCTAGCCCGTAATCATAACGCACTAAACCTTTTTATCGCGTTAAACGCCTTTTCTCGACGAGAAAAGCAATTTCATCAAAAACAAACAAAACAAGAAAAATGAATCTATTCAACAAGTCTGCAACACGTCCTTAAGAGTTACATGATTTCACCCAATGTCAATACGTAATTTCTCCAGTTCTGATCATTTTTTAGGTTGTTGGTAGCTTGGTCAATGCCAAAACACAGTGAGATCTTTTTATGGCTTTAAACGCGTTTTCTCCTCGAGAGAAACATGATTTCACTAAAAACGTTATAGTTTAAACATGCCTGTTGTACATGTGTGCAAACACTCAGAGCCTTAAGATAGGGGTTTCACCAATGTGTTTTTTGGTGAGAAACCTTCTATTTCAAGGTTCTGTGCGTTTTCAGACAAGTACAATATGTATTTATAGTGTTTCTGAGGAAATCCCTCCTTTTAATGCATTTTCTCGCAGAAAATGAGTCTCTCGCCATGGGAACATGGCTTTTTTTGAAAAAGCATATTCTGGTCGAGAAATCGTGTTTTAAACAATGGAACGATTCCCGGCCTTATTTAGTTCACATTTGTACTTTTGGTAAGCTAGCCCGTATTCATAACGCACTAAACCTTTTTATCGCGTTAAACGCCTTTTCTCGACGAGAAAAGCACAATTTCATCAAAAACAAACAAAACAAGAAAAATGAATCTATTCAACAAGTCTGCAACACGTCCTTAAGAGTTGCATGATTTCACCCAATGTCAATGTGTAATTCTCCAGTTCTGATCATTTTTTAGGTTGTTGGTAGCTTGGTCCAATGCCAAAACACAGTGAGATCTTTTTATGGCTTTAAACGCGTTTTCTCCTCGAGAGAAACATGATTTCACTAAAAACGTTATAGTTTAAACATGCCTGTTTGTACATGTGTGCAAACACTCAGAGCCTTAAGATAGGGGTTTCACCAATGTGTTTTTTGGTGAGAAACCTTCTATTTCAAGGTTCTGTGCGTTTTCAGACAAGTACAATATGTATTTATAGTGTTTCTGATGAAATCCCTCCTTTTAATGCATTTTCTCACAGAAAACGAGTCTCTCGCCATGGGAACATGGCTTTTTTGAAAAAGCATATTCTGGTCGAGAAATCGTGTTTTAAGCAATAAAAACGACTCCCGGCCTTATTTGGTTCACATTTGTACTTTTGGTAAGCTAGCCCGTATTCATAACGCACTAAACCTTTTTATCGCGTTAAACGCCTTTTCTCGACAAGAAAAGCACCATTTCATCAAAAACAAACAAAACAACAAAAATGAATCTATTCAACAAGTCTGCAACACGTCCTTAAGAGTTGCATGATATCACACAATGTCAAAGTGTAATTTCTCCAGTTCTGATCATTGTTTAGGTTGTTGGTAGCTTAGTCCAACGCCAAAACACAGTGAAATCTTTTTATGGCTTTAAACGCCTTTTCTCCTCGAGAGAAACATGATTTCACTAAAAACGTTATAGTTTAAATATGCCTGTTGTACATGTGTGCAAACACTCAGAGCCTTAAGATAGGGGTTTCACCAATGTGTTTTTTGGTGAAAAACCTTCTATTCCAAGGTTCTGTGCGTTTTCATACAAGTACAATATGTATTTATAGTGTTTCTGATGAAATCCCTGCTTTTAATGCATTTTCTCACAGAAAATGAGTCTCTCTCCATGGGAACATGGCTTTTTTTGAAAAAGCATATTCTGGTCGAGAAATCGTGTTTTAAACAATAAAAACGAGTCCCGGCCTTATTTAGTTCAAATTTTTACTTTTGGTAAGCTAGCCCGTATTCATAACGCACTAAACCTTTTTATCGCGTTAAACGCCTTTTCTCGACAAGAAAAGCACCATTTCATCAAAAACAAACAAAACAACAAAAATGAATCTATTCAACAAGTCTGCAACACGTCCTTAAGAGTTGCATGATATCACACAATGTCAAAGTGTAATTTCTCCAGTTCTGATCATTGTTTATGTTGTTGGTAGCTTAGTCCAATGCCAAAACACAGTGAAATCTTTTTATGGCTTTAAACAAGTTTTCTCCTCGAGAGAAACATGATTTCACTAAAAACGTTATAGTTTAAACATGCCTGTTGTACATGTGTGCAAACACTCAGAGCCTTAAGATAGGGGTTTCACCAATGTGTTTTTTGGTGAGAAACCTTCTATTTCAAGGTTCTGTGCGTTTTCAGACAAGTACAATATGTATTTATAGTGTTTCTGCGGAAATCCCTCCTTTTAATGCATTTTCTCGCAGAAAATGAGTCTCTCGCCATGGGAACATGGCTTTTTTGAAAAAGCATATTCTGGTCGAGAAATCGTGTTTTAAACAATGGAACGATTCCCGGCCTTATTTAGTTCACATTTGTACTTTTGGTAAGCTAGCCCGTATTCATAACGCACTAAACCTTTTTATCGCGTTAAACGCCTTTTCTCGACGAGAAAAGCACAATTTCATCAAAAACAAACAAAACAAGAAAAATGAATCTATTCAACAAGTCTGCAACACGTCCTTAAGAGTTGCATGATTTCACCCAATGTCAATGTGTAATTCTCCAGTTCTGATCATTTTTTAGGTTGTTGGTAGCTTGGTCCAATGCCAAAACACAGTGAGATCTTTTTATGGCTTTAAACGCGTTTTCTCCTCGAGAGAAACATGATTTCACTAAAAACGTTATAGTTTAAACATGCCTGTTTGTACATGTGTGCAAACACTCAGAGCCTTAAGATAGGGGTTTCACCAATGTGTTTTTTGGTGAGAAACCTTCTATTTCAAGGTTCTGTGCGTTTTCAGACAAGTACAATATGTATTTATAGTGTTTCTGATGAAATCCCTCCTTTTAATGCATTTTCTCACAGAAAACGAGTCTCTCGCCATGGGAACATGGCTTTTTTGAAAAAGCATATTCTGGTCGAGAAATCGTGTTTTAAGCAATAAAAACGACTCCCGGCCTTATTTGGTTCACATTTGTACTTTTGGTAAGCTAGCCCGTATTCATAACGCACTAAACCTTTTTATCGCGTTAAACGCCTTTTCTCGACAAGAAAAGCACCATTTCATCAAAAACAAACAAAACAACAAAAATGAATCTATTCAACAAGTCTGCAACACGTCCTTAAGAGTTGCATGATATCACACAATGTCAAAGTGTAATTTCTCCAGTTCTGATCATTGTTTAGGTTGTTGGTAGCTTAGTCCAACGCCAAAACACAGTGAAATCTTTTTATGGCTTTAAACGCCTTTTCTCCTCGAGAGAAACATGATTTCACTAAAAACGTTATAGTTTAAATATGCCTGTTGTACATGTGTGCAAACACTCAGAGCCTTAAGATAGGGGTTTCACCAATGTGTTTTTTGGTGAAAAACCTTCTATTCCAAGGTTCTGTGCGTTTTCATACAAGTACAATATGTATTTATAGTGTTTCTGATGAAATCCCTGCTTTTAATGCATTTTCTCACAGAAAATGAGTCTCTCTCCATGGGAACATGGCTTTTTTTGAAAAAGCATATTCTGGTCGAGAAATCGTGTTTTAAACAATAAAAACGAGTCCCGGCCTTATTTAGTTCAAATTTTTACTTTTGGTAAGCTAGCCCGTATTCATAACGCACTAAACCTTTTTATCGCGTTAAACGCCTTTTCTCGACAAGAAAAGCACCATTTCATCAAAAACAAACAAAACAACAAAAATGAATCTATTCAACAAGTCTGCAACACGTCCTTAAGAGTTGCATGATATCACACAATGTCAATGTGTAATTTCTCCAGTTCTGATCATTGTTTATGTTGTTGGTAGCTTAGTCCAATGCCAAAACACAGTGAAATCTTTTTATGGCTTTAAACAAGTTTTCTCCTCGAGAGAAACATGATTTCACTAAAAACGTTATAGTTTAAACATGCCTGTTGTACATGTGTGCAAACACTCAGAGCCTTAAGATAGGGGTTTCACCAATGTGTTTTTTGGTGAGAAACCTTCTATTTCAAGGTTCTGTGCGTTTTCAGACAAGTACAATATGTATTTATAGTGTTTCTGCGGAAATCCCTCCTTTTAATGCATTTTCTCGCAGAAAATGAGTCTCTCGCCATGGGAACATGGCTTTTTTGAAAAAGCATATTCTGGTCGAGAAATCGTGTTTTAAACAATGAGAACGACTCCCGGCCTTATTTAATTCTCATTTTTACTTTTGGTAAGCTAGCCCGTATTCATAACGCACTAAACCTTTTTATCGCGTTAAACGCCTTTTCTCGACAAGAAAAGCAGCATTTCATCAAAAACAAATTAAAACAAGAAAAATGAATCTATTCAACAAGTCTGCAACACGTCCTTAAGAGTTGCATGATTTCACAAAATGTTAATGTGTAATTTCTCCAGTTCTGATCATTGTTTAGGTTGTTGGTAGCTTGGTCCAATGCCAAAACACAGTGAAATCTTTTTATGGCTTTAAACGCGTTTTCTCCTCGAGAGAAACATGATTTCACTAAAAACGTTATAGTTTAAACATGCCTGTTGTACATGTGTGCAAACACTCAGAGCCTTAAGATAGGGGTTTCACCAATGTGTTTTTTGGTGAGAAACCTTCTATTTCAAGGTTCTGTGCGTTTTCAGACAAGTACAATATATATTTATAGTGTTTCTGAGGAAATCCCTCCTTTTAATGCATTTTCTCGCAGAAAACGAGTCTCGCCATGGGAACATGGCTTTTTTGAATAAGCATATTCTGGTCGAGAAATAGTGTTTTAAACAATGAGAACGACTCCCGGCCTTTTTTAGTTCACATTTTTACTTTTGGTAAGCTAGCCCGTATTCATAACGCACTAAACCTTTTTATCGCGTTAAACGCCTTTTCTCGACAAGAAAAGCACAATTTCATCAAAAACAAACAAAACAAGAAAAATGAAGCTATTCAACAAGTCTGCAACACGTCCTTAAGAGTTGCATGATTTCACACAATGTCAATGTGTAATTTCTCCAGTTCTGATCATTGTTTAGGTTGTTGGTAGCTTGGTCCAATGCCAAAACACAGTGAAATCTTTTTATGGCTTTAAACGCGTTTTCTCCTCGAGAGAAACATGATTTCACTAAAAACGTTATAGTTTAAACATGCCTGTTGTACATGTGTGCAAACACTCAGAGCCTTAAGATAGGGGTTTCACCAATGTGTTTTTTGGTGAGAAACCTTCTATTCCAAGGTTCTGTGCGTTTTCAGACAAGTACAATATGTATTTATAGTGTTTCTGAGGAAATCCCTCCTTTTAATGCATTTTCTCGCAGAAAATGAGTCTCTCGCCATGGGAACATGGCTTTTTTTGAAAAAGCATATTCTGGTCGAGAAATCGTGTTTTAAACAATAAAAACGAGTCCCGGCCTTATTTAGTTCACATTTTTACTTTTGGTAAGCTAGCCCGTATTCATAACGCACTAAACCTTTTTATCGCGTTAAACGCCTTTTCTCGACAACAAAAGCACCATTTCATCAAAAACAAACAAAACAAGAAAAATGAATCTATTCAACAAGTCTGCAACACGTCCTTAAGAGTTGCATGATATCACACAATGTCAAAGTGTAATTTCTCCAGTTCTGATCATTGTTTACGTTGTTGGTAGCTTAGTCCAATGCCAAAACACAGTGAAATCTTTTTATGGCTTTAAACGCGTTTCCTCCTCGAGAGAAACATGATTTCACTAAAAACGTTATAGTTTAAACATGCCTGTTGTACATGTGTGCAAACACTCAGAGCCTTAAGATAGGGGTTTCACCAATGTGTTTTTTGGTGAGAAACCTTCTATTTCAAGGTTCTGTGCGTTTTCAGACAAGTACAATATGTATTTATAGCGTTTCTGAGGAAATCCCTCCTTTTAATGCATTTTCTCGCAGAAAATGAGTCTCTCGCCATGGGAACATGGCTTTTTTTGAAAAAGCATATTCTGGTCGAGAAATCGTGTTTTAAACAATGGAACGATTCCCGGCCTTATTTAGTTCACATTTGTACTTTTGGTAAGCTAGCCCGTATTCATAACGCACTAAACCTTTTTATCGCGTTAAACGCCTTTTCTCGACGAGAAAAGCAATTTCATCAAAAACAAACAAAACAAGAAAAATGAATCTATTCAACAAGTCTGCAACACGTCCTTAAGAGTTGCATGATTTCACCCAATGTCAATGTGTAATTTCTCCAGTTCTGATCATTTTTTAGGTTGTTGGTAGCTTGGTCCAATGCCAAAACACAGTGAGATCTTTTTATGGCTTTAAACGCGTTTTCTCCTCGAGAGAAACATGATTTCACTAAAAACGTTATAGTTTAAACATGCCTGTTTGTACATGTGTGCAAACACTCAGAGCCTTAAGATAGGGGTTTCACCAATGTGTTTTTTGGTGAGAAACCTTCTATTTCAAGGTTCTGTGCGTTTTCAGACAAGTACAATATGTATTTATAGTGTTTCTGATGAAATCCCTCCTTTTAATGCATTTTCTCACAGAAAACGAGTCTCTCGCCATGGGAACATGGCTTTTTTGAAAAAGCATATTCTGGTCGAGAAATCGTGTTTTAAGCAATAAAAACGACTCCCGGCCTTATTTGGTTCACATTTGTACTTTTGGTAAGCTAGCCCGTATTCATAACGCACTAAACCTTTTTATCGCGTTAAACGCCTTTTCTCGACGAGAAAAGCAATTTCATCAAAAACAAACAAAACAAGAAAAATGAATCTATTCAACAAGTCTGCAACACGTCCTTAAGAGTTACATGATTTCACCCAATGTCAATACGTAATTTCTCCAGTTCTGATCATTTTTTAGGTTGTTGGTAGCTTGGTCAATGCCAAAACACAGTGAGATCTTTTTATGGCTTTAAACGCGTTTTCTCCTCGAGAGAAACATGATTTCACTAAAAACGTTATAGTTTAAACATGCCTGTTGTACATGTGTGCAAACACTCAGAGCCTTAAGATAGGGGTTTCACCAATGTGTTTTTTGGTGAGAAACCTTCTATTCCAAGGTTTTGTGCGTTTTCAGACAAGTACAATATGTATTTATAGTGTTTCTGAGGAAATCCCTCCTTTTAATGCATTTTCTCGCAGAAAATGAGTCTCTCGCCATGGGAACATGGCTTTTTTTGAAAAAGCATATTCTGGTCGAGAAATCGTGTTTTAAACAATAAAAACGAGTCCCGGCCTTATTTAGTTCACATTTTTACTTTTGGTAAGCTAGCCCGTATTCATAACGCACTAAACCTTTTTATCGCGTTAAACGCCTTTTCTCGACAACAAAAGCACCATTTCATCAAAAACAAACAAAACAACAAAAATGAATCTATTCAACAAGTCTGCAACACGTCCTTAAGAGTTGCATGATATCACACAATGTCAAAGTGTAATTTCTCCAGTTCTGATCATTGTTTACGTTGTTGGTAGCTTAGTCCAATGCCAAAACACAGTGAAATCTTTTTATGGCTTTAAACGCGTTTTCTCCTCGAGAGAAACATGATTTCACTAAAAACGTTATAGTTTAAACATGCCTGTTGTACATGTGTGCAAACACTCAGAGCCTTAAGATAGGGGTTTCACCAATGTGTTTTTTGGTGAGAAACCTTCTATTTCAAGGTTCTGTGCGTTTTCAGACAAGTACAATATGTATTTATAGTGTTTCTGAGGAAATCCCTCCTTTTAATGCATTTTCTCGCAGAAAATGAGTCTCTCGCCATGGGAACATGGCTTTTTTTGAAAAAGCATATTCTGGTCGAGAAATCGTGTTTTAAACAATGGAACGATTCCCGGCCTTATTTAGTTCACATTTGTACTTTTGGTAAGCTAGCCCGTATTCATAACGCACTAAACCTTTTTATCGCGTTAAACGCCTTTTCTCGACGAGAAAAGCACAATTTCATCAAAAACAAACAAAACAAGAAAAATGAATCTATTCAACAAGTCTGCAACACGTCCTTAAGAGTTGCATGATTTCACCCAATGTCAATGTGTAATTCTCCAGTTCTGATCATTTTTTAGGTTGTTGGTAGCTTGGTCCAATGCCAAAACACAGTGAGATCTTTTTATGGCTTTAAACGCGTTTTCTCCTCGAGAGAAACATGATTTCACTAAAAACGTTATAGTTTAAACATGCCTGTTTGTACATGTGTGCAAACACTCAGAGCCTTAAGATAGGGGTTTCACCAATGTGTTTTTTGGTGAGAAACCTTCTATTTCAAGGTTCTGTGCGTTTTCAGACAAGTACAATATGTATTTATAGTGTTTCTGATGAAATCCCTCCTTTTAATGCATTTTCTCACAGAAAACGAGTCTCTCGCCATGGGAACATGGCTTTTTTGAAAAAGCATATTCTGGTCGAGAAATCGTGTTTTAAACAATAAAAACGAGTCCCGGCCTTATTTAGTTCACATTTTTACTTTTGGTAAGCTAGCCCGTATTCATAACGCACTAAACCTTTTTATCGCGTTAAACGCCTTTTCTCGACAAGAAAAGCACCATTTCATCAAAAACAAACAAAACAACAAAAATGAATCTATTCAACAAGTCTGCAACACGTCCTTAAGAGTTGCATGATATCACGCAATGTCAATGTGTAATTTCTCCAGTTCTGATCATTGTTTAGGTTGTTGGTAGCTTAGTCCAACGCCAAAACACAGTGAAATCTTTTTATGGCTTTAAACGCCTTTTCTCCTCGAGAGAAACATGATTTCACTAAAAACGTTATAGTTTAAATATGCCTGTTGTACATGTGTGCAAACACTCAGAGCCTTAAGATAGGGGTTTCACCAATGTGTTTTTTGGTGAGAAACCTTCTATTTCAAGGTTCTGTGCGTTTTCAGACAAGTACAATATGTATTTATAGTGTTTCTGAGGAAATCCCTCCTTTTAATGCATTTTCTCGCAGAAAATGAGTCTCTCGCCATGGGAACATGGCTTTTTTTGAAAAAGCATATTCTGGTCGAGAAATCGTGTTTTAAACAATAAAAACGAGTCCCGGCCTTATTTAGTTCACATTTTTACTTTTGGTAAGCTAGCCCGTATTCATAACGCACTAAACCTTTTTATCGCGTTAAACGCCTTTTCTCGACAAGAAAAGCACCATTTCATCAAAAACAAACAAAACAAGAAAAATGAATCTATTCAACAAGTCTGCAACACGTCCTTAAGAGTTGCATGATATCACACAATGTCAAAGTGTAATTTCTCCAGTTCTGATCATTGTTTAGGTTGTTGGTAGCTTAGTCCAATGCCAAAACACAGTGAAATCTTTTTATGGCTTTAAACGCGTTTTCTCCTCGAGAGAAACATGATTTCACTAAAAACGTTATAGTTTAAACATGCCTGTTGTACATGTGTGCAAACACTCAGAGCCTTAAGATAGGGGTTTCACCAATGTGTTTTTTGGTGAGAAACCTTCTATTTCAAGGTTCTGTGCGTTTTCAGACAAGTACAATATGTATTTATAGTGTTTCTGCGGAAATCCCTCCTTTTAATGCATTTTCTCGCAGAAAATGAGTCTCTCGCCATGGGAACATGGCTTTTTTGAAAAAGCATATTCTGGTCGAGAAATCGTGTTTTAAACAATGAGAACGACTCCCGGCCTTATTTAATTCTCATTTTTACTTTTGGTAAGCTAGCCCGTATTCATAACGCACTAAACCTTTTTATCGCGTTAAACGCCTTTTCTCGACAAGAAAAGCAGCATTTCATCAAAAACAAATTAAAACAAGAAAAATGAATCTATTCAACAAGTCTGCAACACGTCCTTAAGAGTTGCATGATTTCACAAAATGTTAATGTGTAATTTCTCCAGTTCTGATCATTGTTTAGGTTGTTGGTAGCTTGGTCCAATGCCAAAACACAGTGAAATTTTTTTATGGCTTTAAACGCGTTTTCTCCTCGAGAGAAACATGATTTCACTAAAAACGTTATAGTTTAAACATGCCTGTTGTACATGTGTGCAAACACTCAGAGCCTTAAGATAGGGGTTTCACCAATGTGTTTTTTGGTGAGAAACCTTCTATTTCAAGGTTCTGTGCGTTTTCAGACAAGTACAATATATATTTATAGTGTTTCTGAGGAAATCCCTCCTTTTAATGCATTTTCTCGCAGAAAACGAGTCTCGCCATGGGAACATGGCTTTTTTGAATAAGCATATTCTGGTCGAGAAATAGTGTTTTAAACAATGAGAACGACTCCCGGCCTTTTTTAGTTCACATTTTTACTTTTGGTAAGCTAGCCCGTATTCATAACGCACTAAACCTTTTTATCGCGTTAAACGCCTTTTCTCGACAAGAAAAGCACAATTTCATCAAAAACAAACAAAACAAGAAAAATGAAGCTATTCAACAAGTCTGCAACACGTCCTTAAGAGTTGCATGATTTCACACAATGTCAATGTGTAATTTCTCCAGTTCTGATCATTGTTTAGGTTGTTGGTAGCTTGGTCCAATGCCAAAACACAGTGAAATCTTTTTATGGCTTTAAACGCGTTTTCTCCTCGAGAGAAACATGATTTCACTAAAAACGTTATAGTTTAAACATGCCTGTTGTACATGTGTGCAAACACTCAGAGCCTTAAGATAGGGGTTTCACCAATGTGTTTTTTGGTGAGAAACCTTCTATTCCAAGGTTCTGTGCGTTTTCAGACAAGTACAATATGTATTTATAGTGTTTCTGAGGAAATCCCTCCTTTTAATGCATTTTCTCGCAGAAAATGAGTCTCTCGCCATGGGAACATGGCTTTTTTTGAAAAAGCATATTCTGGTCGAGAAATCGTGTTTTAAACAATAAAAACGAGTCCCGGCCTTATTTAGTTCACATTTTTACTTTTCGTAAGCTAGCCCGTATTCATAACGCACTAAACCTTTTTATCGCGTTAAACGCCTTTTCTCGACAACAAAAGCACCATTTCATCAAAAACAAACAAAACAAGAAAAATGAATCTATTCAACAAGTCTGCAACACGTCCTTAAGAGTTGCATGATTTCACCCAATGTCAATGTGTAATTTCTCCAGTTCTGATCATTTTTTAGGTTGTTGGTAGCTTGGTCCAATGCCAAAACACAGTGAGATCTTTTTATGGCTTTAAACGCGTTTTCTCCTCGAGAGAAACATGATTTCACTAAAAACGTTATAGTTTAAACATGCCTGTTTGTACATGTGTGCAAACACTCAGAGCCTTAAGATAGGGGTTTCACCAATGTGTTTTTTGGTGAGAAACCTTCTATTTCAAGGTTCTGTGCGTTTTCAGACAAGTACAATATGTATTTATAGTGTTTCTGATGAAATCCCTCCTTTTAATGCATTTTCTCACAGAAAACGAGTCTCTCGCCATGGGAACATGGCTTTTTTGAAAAAGCATATTCTGGTCGAGAAATCGTGTTTTAAGCAATAAAAACGACTCCCGGCCTTATTTGGTTCACATTTGTACTTTTGGTAAGCTAGCCCGTATTCATAACGCACTAAACCTTTTTATCGCGTTAAACGCCTTTTCTCGACGAGAAAAGCAATTTCATCAAAAACAAACAAAACAAGAAAAATGAATCTATTCAACAAGTCTGCAACACGTCCTTAAGAGTTACATGATTTCACCCAATGTCAATACGTAATTTCTCCAGTTCTGATCATTTTTTAGGTTGTTGGTAGCTTGGTCAATGCCAAAACACAGTGAGATCTTTTTATGGCTTTAAACGCGTTTTCTCCTCGAGAGAAACATGATTTCACTAAAAACGTTATAGTTTAAACATGCCTGTTTGTACATGTGTGCAAACACTCAGAGCCTTAAGATAGGGGTTTCACCAATGTGTTTTTTGGTGAGAAACCTTCTATTTCAAGGTTCTGTGCGTTTTCAGACAAGTACAATATGTATTTATAGTGTTTCTGATGAAATCCCTCCTTTTAATGCATTTTCTCACAGAAAACGAGTCTCTCGCCATGGGAACATGGCTTTTTTGAAAAAGCATATTCTGGTCGAGAAATCGTGTTTTAAGCAATAAAAACGACTCCCGGCCTTATTTGGTTCACATTTGTACTTTTGGTAAGCTAGCCCGTATTCATAACGCACTAAACCTTTTTATCGCGTTAAACGCCTTTTCTCGACGAGAAAAGCACAATTTCATCAAAAACAAACAAAACAAGAAAAATGAATCTATTCAACAAGTCTGCAACACGTCCTTAAGAGTTACATGATTTCACCCAATGCCAATGTGTAATTTCTCCAGTTCTGATCATTTTTTAGGTTTGTTGGTAGCTTGGTCAATGCCAAAACACAGTGAAATCTTTTTATGGCTTTAAACGCGTTTTCTCCTCGAGAGAAACATGATTTCACTAAAAACGTTATAGTTTAAACATGCCTGTTTGTACATGTGTGCAAACACTCAGAGCCTTAAGATAGGGGTTTCACCAATGTGTTTTTTGGTGAGAAACCTTCTATTTCAAGGTTCTGTGCGTTTTCAGACAAGTACAATATATATTTATAGTGTTTCTGAGGAAATCCCTCCTTTTAATGCATTTTCTCGCAGAAAACGAGTCTCGCCATGGGAACATGGCTTTTTTGAATAAGCATATTCTGGTCGAGAAATAGTGTTTTAAACAATGAGAACGACTCCCGGCCTTTTTTAGTTCACATTTTTACTTTTGGTAAGCTAGCCCGTATTCATAACGCACTAAACCTTTTTATCGCGTTAAACGCCTTTTCTCGACAAGAAAAGCACAATTTCATCAAAAACAAACAAAACAAGAAAAATGAAGCTATTCAACAAGTCTGCAACACGTCCTTAAGAGTTGCATGATTTCACACAATGTCAATGTGTAATTTCTCCAGTTCTGATCATTGTTTAGGTTGTTGGTAGCTTGGTCCAATGCCAAAACACAGTGAAATCTTTTTATGGCTTTAAACGCGTTTTCTCCTCGAGAGAAACATGATTTCACTAAAAACGTTATAGTTTAAACATGCCTGTTGTACATGTGTGCAAACACTCAGAGCCTTAAGATAGGGGTTTCACCAATGTGTTTTTTGGTGAGAAACCTTCTATTCCAAGGTTCTGTGCGTTTTCAGACAAGTACAATATGTATTTATAGTGTTTCTGAGGAAATCCCTCCTTTTAATGCATTTTCTCGCAGAAAATGAGTCTCTCGCCATGGGAACATGGCTTTTTTTGAAAAAGCATATTCTGGTCGAGAAATCGTGTTTTAAACAATAAAAACGAGTCCCGGCCTTATTTAGTTCACATTTTTACTTTTGGTAAGCTAGCCCGTATTCATAACGCACTAAACCTTTTTATCGCGTTAAACGCCTTTTCTCGACAACAAAAGCACCATTTCATCAAAAACAAACAAAACAAGAAAAATGAATCTATTCAACAAGTCTGCAACACGTCCTTAAGAGTTGCATGATATCACACAATGTCAAAGTGTAATTTCTCCAGTTCTGATCATTGTTTAGGTTGTTGGTAGCTTGGTCCAATGCCAAAACACAGTGAAATCTTTTTATGGCTTTAAACGCGTTTTCTCCTCGAGAGAAACATGATTTCACTAAAAACGTTATAGTTTAAACATGCCTGTTGTACATGTGTGCAAACACTCAGAGCCTTAAGATAGGGGTTTCACCAATGTGTTTTTTGGTGAGAAACCTTCTATTTCAAGGTTCTGTGCGTTTTCAGACAAGTACAATATGTATTTATAGCGTTTCTGAGGAAATCCCTCCTTTTAATGCATTTTCTCGCAGAAAATGAGTCTCTCGCCATGGGAACATGGCTTTTTTTGAAAAAGCATATTCTGGTCGAGAAATCGTGTTTTAAACAATGGAACGATTCCCGGCCTTATTTAGTTCACATTTGTACTTTTGGTAAGCTAGCCCGTATTCATAACGCACTAAACCTTTTTATCGCGTTAAACGCCTTTTCTCGACGAGAAAAGCACAATTTCATCAAAAACAAACAAAACAAGAAAAATGAATCTATTCAACAAGTCTGCAACACGTCCTTAAGAGTTGCATGATTTCACCCAATGTCAATGTGTAATTTCTCCAGTTCTGATCATTTTTTAGGTTGTTGGTAGCTTGGTCCAATGCCAAAACACAGTGAGATCTTTTTATGGCTTTAAACGCGTTTTCTCCTCGAGAGAAACATGATTTCACTAAAAACGTTATAGTTTAAACATGCCTGTTTGTACATGTGTGCAAACACTCAGAGCCTTAAGATAGGGGTTTCACCAATGTGTTTTTTGGTGAGAAACCTTCTATTTCAAGGTTCTGTGCGTTTTCAGACAAGTACAATATGTATTTATAGTGTTTCTGATGAAATCCCTCCTTTTAATGCATTTTCTCACAGAAAACGAGTCTCTCGCCATGGGAACATGGCTTTTTTGAAAAAGCATATTCTGGTCGAGAAATCGTGTTTTAAGCAATAAAAACGACTCCCGGCCTTATTTGGTTCACATTTGTACTTTTGGTAAGCTAGCCCGTATTCATAACGCACTAAACCTTTTTATCGCGTTAAACGCCTTTTCTCGACGAGAAAAGCAATTTCATCAAAAACAAACAAAACAAGAAAAATGAATCTATTCAACAAGTCTGCAACACGTCCTTAAGAGTTGCATGATTTCACCCAATGTCAATGTGTAATTTCTCCAGTTCTGATCATTTTTTAGGTTGTTGGTAGCTTGGTCCAATGCCAAAACACAGTGAGATCTTTTTATGGCTTTAAACGCGTTTTCTCCTCGAGAGAAACATGATTTCACTAAAAACGTTATAGTTTAAACATGCCTGTTTGTACATGTGTGCAAACACTCAGAGCCTTAAGATAGGGGTTTCACCAATGTGTTTTTTGGTGAGAAACCTTCTATTTCAAGGTTCTGTGCGTTTTCAGACAAGTACAATATGTATTTATAGTGTTTCTGATGAAATCCCTCCTTTTAATGCATTTTCTCACAGAAAACGAGTCTCTCGCCATGGGAACATGGCTTTTTTGAAAAAGCATATTCTGGTCGAGAAATCGTGTTTTAAGCAATAAAAACGACTCCCGGCCTTATTTGGTTCACATTTGTACTTTTGGTAAGCTAGCCCGTATTCATAACGCACTAAACCTTTTTATCGCGTTAAACGCCTTTTCTCGACGAGAAAAGCAATTTCATCAAAAACAAACAAAACAAGAAAAATGAATCTATTCAACAAGTCTGCAACACGTCCTTAAGAGTTACATGATTTCACCCAATGTCAATACGTAATTTCTCCAGTTCTGATCATTTTTTAGGTTGTTGGTAGCTTGGTCAATGCCAAAACACAGTGAGATCTTTTTATGGCTTTAAACGCGTTTTCTCCTCGAGAGAAACATGATTTCACTAAAAACGTTATAGTTTAAACATGCCTGTTTGTACATGTGTGCAAACACTCAGAGCCTTAAGATAGGGGTTTCACCAATGTGTTTTTTGGTGAGAAACCTTCTATTTCAAGGTTCTGTGCGTTTTCAGACAAGTACAATATGTATTTATAGTGTTTCTGATGAAATCCCTCCTTTTAATGCATTTTCTCACAGAAAACGAGTCTCTCGCCATGGGAACATGGCTTTTTTGAAAAAGCATATTCTGGTCGAGAAATCGTGTTTTAAGCAATAAAAACGACTCCCGGCCTTATTTGGTTCACATTTGTACTTTTGGTAAGCTAGCCCGTATTCATAACGCACTAAACCTTTTTATCGCGTTAAACGCCTTTTCTCGACGAGAAAAGCACAATTTCATCAAAAACAAACAAAACAAGAAAAATGAATCTATTCAACAAGTCTGCAACACGTCCTTAAGAGTTACATGATTTCACCCAATGCCAATGTGTAATTTCTCCAGTTCTGATCATTTTTTAGGTTTGTTGGTAGCTTGGTCAATGCCAAAACACAGTGAAATCTTTTTATGGCTTTAAACGCGTTTTCTCCTCGAGAGAAACATGATTTCACTAAAAACGTTATAGTTTAAACATGCCTGTTGTACATGTGTGCAAACACTCAGAGCCTTAAGATAGGGGTTTCACCAATGTGTTTTTTGGTGAGAAACCTTCTATTTCAAGGTTCTGTGCGTCTTCAGACAAGTACAATATATATTTATAGTGTTTCTGAGGAAATCCCTCCTTTTAATGCATTTTCTCGCAGAAAACGAGTCTCGCCATGGGAACATGGCTTTTTTGAATAAGCATATTCTGGTCGAGAAATAGTGTTTTAAACAATGAGAACGACTCCCGGCCTTTTTTAGTTCACATTTTTACTTTTGGTAAGCTAGCCCGTATTCATAACGCACTAAACCTTTTTATCGCGTTAAACGCCTTTTCTCGACAAGAAAAGCAATTTCATCAAAAACAAACAAAACAAGAAAAATGAAGCTATTCAACAAGTCTGCAACACGTCCTTAAGAGTTGCATGATTTCACACAATGTCAATGTGTAATTTCTCCAGTTCTGATCATTGTTTAGGTTGTTGGTAGCTTGGTCCAATGCCAAAACACAGTGAAATCTTTTTATGGCTTTAAACGCGTTTTCTCCTCGAGAGAAACATGATTTCACTAAAAACGTTATAGTTTAAACATGCCTGTTGTACATGTGTGCAAACACTCAGAGCCTTAAGATAGGGGTTTCACCAATGTGTTTTTTGGTGAGAAACCTTCTATTCCAAGGTTCTGTGCGTTTTCAGACAAGTACAATATGTATTTATAGTGTTTCTGAGGAAATCCCTCCTTTTAATGCATTTTCTCGCAGAAAATGAGTCTCTCGCCATGGGAACATGGCTTTTTTTGAAAAAGCATATTCTGGTCGAGAAATCGTGTTTTAAACAATAAAAACGAGTCCCGGCCTTATTTAGTTCACATTTTTACTTTTGGTAAGCTAGCCCGTATTCATAACGCACTAAACCTTTTTATCGCGTTAAACGCCTTTTCTCGACAACAAAAGCACCATTTCATCAAAAACAAACAAAACAAGAAAAATGAATCTATTCAACAAGTCTGCAACACGTCCTTAAGAGTTGCATGATATCACACAATGTCAAAGTGTAATTTCTCCAGTTCTGATCATTGTTTACGTTGTTGGTAGCTTAGTCCAATGCCAAAACACAGTGAAATCTTTTTATGGCTTTAAACGCGTTTCCTCCTCGAGAGAAACATGATTTCACTAAAAACGTTATAGTTTAAACATGCCTGTTGTACATGTGTGCAAACACTCAGAGCCTTAAGATAGGGGTTTCACCAATGTGTTTTTTGGTGAGAAACCTTCTATTTCAAGGTTCTGTGCGTTTTCAGACAAGTACAATATGTATTTATAGCGTTTCTGAGGAAATCCCTCCTTTTAATGCATTTTCTCGCAGAAAATGAGTCTCTCGCCATGGGAACATGGCTTTTTTTGAAAAAGCATATTCTGGTCGAGAAATCGTGTTTTAAACAATGGAACGATTCCCGGCCTTATTTAGTTCACATTTGTACTTTTGGTAAGCTAGCCCGTATTCATAACGCACTAAACCTTTTTATCGCGTTAAACGCCTTTTCTCGACGAGAAAAGCACAATTTCATCAAAAACAAACAAAACAAGAAAAATGAATCTATTCAACAAGTCTGCAACACGTCCTTAAGAGTTGCATGATTTCACCCAATGTCAATGTGTAATTTCTCCAGTTCTGATCATTTTTTAGGTTGTTGGTAGCTTGGTCCAATGCCAAAACACAGTGAGATCTTTTTATGGCTTTAAACGCGTTTTGTCCTCGAGAGAAACATGATTTCACTAAAAACGTTATAGTTTAAACATGCCTGTTTGTACATGTGTGCAAACACTCAGAGCCTTAAGATAGGGGTTTCACCAATGTGTTTTTTGGTGAGAAACCTTCTATTTCAAGGTTCTGTGCGTTTTCAGACAAGTACAATATGTATTTATAGTGTTTCTGATGAAATCCCTCCTTTTAATGCATTTTCTCACAGAAAACGAGTCTCTCGCCATGGGAACATGGCTTTTTTGAAAAAGCATATTCTGGTCGAGAAATCGTGTTTTAAGCAATAAAAACGACTCCCGGCCTTATTTGGTTCACATTTGTACTTTTGGTAAGCTAGCCCGTATTCATAACGCACTAAACCTTTTTATCGCGTTAAACGCCTTTTCTCGACGAGAAAAGCAATTTCATCAAAAACAAACAAAACAAGAAAAATGAATCTATTCAACAAGTCTGCAACACGTCCTTAAGAGTTACATGATTTCACCCAATGTCAATACGTAATTTCTCCAGTTCTGATCATTTTTTAGGTTGTTGGTAGCTTGGTCAATGCCAAAACACAGTGAGATCTTTTTATGGCTTTAAACGCGTTTTCTCCTCGAGAGAAACATGATTTCACTAAAAACGTTATAGTTTAAACATGCCTGTTTGTACATGTGTGCAAACACTCAGAGCCTTAAGATAGGGGTTTCACCAATGTGTTTTTTGGTGAGAAACCTTCTATTTCAAGGTTCTGTGCGTTTTCAGACAAGTACAATATGTATTTATAGTGTTTCTGATGAAATCCCTCCTTTTAATGCATTTTCTCACAGAAAACGAGTCTCTCGCCATGGGAACATGGCTTTTTTGAAAAAGCATATTCTGGTCGAGAAATCGTGTTTTAAGCAATAAAAACGACTCCCGGCCTTATTTGGTTCACATTTGTACTTTTGGTAAGCTAGCCCGTATTCATAACGCACTAAACCTTTTTATCGCGTTAAACGCCTTTTCTCGACGAGAAAAGCACAATTTCATCAAAAACAAACAAAACAAGAAAAATGAATCTATTCAACAAGTCTGCAACACGTCCTTAAGAGTTACATGATTTCACCCAATGCCAATGTGTAATTTCTCCAGTTCTGATCATTTTTTAGGTTTGTTGGTAGCTTGGTCAATGCCAAAACACAGTGAAATCTTTTTATGGCTTTAAACGCGTTTTCTCCTCGAGAGAAACATGATTTCACTAAAAACGTTATAGTTTAAACATGCCTGTTGTACATGTGTGCAAACACTCAGAGCCTTAAGATAGGGGTTTCACCAATGTGTTTTTTGGTGAGAAACCTTCTATTTCAAGGTTCTGTGCGTTTTCAGACAAGTACAATATATATTTATAGTGTTTCTGAGGAAATCCCTCCTTTTAATGCATTTTCTCGCAGAAAACGAGTCTCGCCATGGGAACATGGCTTTTTTGAATAAGCATATTCTGGTCGAGAAATAGTGTTTTAAACAATGAGAACGACTCCCGGCCTTTTTTAGTTCACATTTTTACTTTTGGTAAGCTAGCCCGTATTCATAACGCACTAAACCTTTTTATCGCGTTAAACGCCTTTTCTCGACAAGAAAAGCACAATTTCATCAAAAACAAACAAAACAAGAAAAATGAAGCTATTCAACAAGTCTGCAACACGTCCTTAAGAGTTGCATGATTTCACACAATGTCAATGTGTAATTTCTCCAGTTCTGATCATTGTTTAGGTTGTTGGTAGCTTGGTCCAATGCCAAAACACAGTGAAATCTTTTTATGGCTTTAAACGCGTTTTCTCCTCGAGAGAAACATGATTTCACTAAAAACGTTATAGTTTAAACATGCCTGTTGTACATGTGTGCAAACACTCAGAGCCTTAAGATAGGGGTTTCACCAATGTGTTTTTTGGTGAGAAACCTTCTATTCCAAGGTTCTGTGCGTTTTCAGACAAGTACAATATGTATTTATAGTGTTTCTGAGGAAATCCCTCCTTTTAATGCATTTTCTCGCAGAAAATGAGTCTCTCGCCATGGGAACATGGCTTTTTTTGAAAAAGCATATTCTGGTCGAGAAATCGTGTTTTAAACAATAAAAACGAGTCCCGGCCTTATTTAGTTCACATTTTTACTTTTGGTAAGCTAGCCCGTATTCATAACGCACTAAACCTTTTTATCGCGTTAAACGCCTTTTCTCGACAACAAAAGCACCATTTCATCAAAAACAAACAAAACAAGAAAAATGAATCTATTCAACAAGTCTGCAACACGTCCTTAAGAGTTGCATGATATCACACAATGTCAAAGTGTAATTTCTCCAGTTCTGATCATTGTTTACGTTGTTGGTAGCTTAGTCCAATGCCAAAACACAGTGAAATCTTTTTATGGCTTTAAACGCGTTTCCTCCTCGAGAGAAACATGATTTCACTAAAAACGTTATAGTTTAAACATGCCTGTTGTACATGTGTGCAAACACTCAGAGCCTTAAGATAGGGGTTTCACCAATGTGTTTTTTGGTGAGAAACCTTCTATTTCAAGGTTCTGTGCGTTTTCAGACAAGTACAATATGTATTTATAGCGTTTCTGAGGAAATCCCTCCTTTTAATGCATTTTCTCGCAGAAAATGAGTCTCTCGCCATGGGAACATGGCTTTTTTTGAAAAAGCATATTCTGGTCGAGAAATCGTGTTTTAAACAATGGAACGATTCCCGGCCTTATTTAGTTCACATTTGTACTTTTGGTAAGCTAGCCCGTATTCATAACGCACTAAACCTTTTTATCGCGTTAAACGCCTTTTCTCGACGAGAAAAGCACAATTTCATCAAAAACAAACAAAACAAGAAAAATGAATCTATTCAACAAGTCTGCAACACGTCCTTAAGAGTTGCATGATTTCACCCAATGTCAATGTGTAATTTCTCCAGTTCTGATCATTTTTTAGGTTGTTGGTAGCTTGGTCCAATGCCAAAACACAGTGAGATCTTTTTATGGCTTTAAACGCGTTTTCTCCTCGAGAGAAACATGATTTCACTAAAAACGTTATAGTTTAAACATGCCTGTTTGTACATGTGTGCAAACACTCAGAGCCTTAAGATAGGGGTTTCACCAATGTGTTTTTTGGTGAGAAACCTTCTATTTCAAGGTTCTGTGCGTTTTCAGACAAGTACAATATGTATTTATAGTGTTTCTGATGAAATCCCTCCTTTTAATGCATTTTCTCACAGAAAACGAGTCTCTCGCCATGGGAACATGGCTTTTTTGAAAAAGCATATTCTGGTCGAGAAATCGTGTTTTAAGCAATAAAAACGACTCCCGGCCTTATTTGGTTCACATTTGTACTTTTGGTAAGCTAGCCCGTATTCATAACGCACTAAACCTTTTTATCGCGTTAAACGCCTTTTCTCGACGAGAAAAGCAATTTCATCAAAAACAAACAAAACAAGAAAAATGAATCTATTCAACAAGTCTGCAACACGTCCTTAAGAGTTACATGATTTCACCCAATGTCAATACGTAATTTCTCCAGTTCTGATCATTTTTTAGGTTGTTGGTAGCTTGGTCAATGCCAAAACACAGTGAGATCTTTTTATGGCTTTAAACGCGTTTTCTCCTCGAGAGAAACATGATTTCACTAAAAACGTTATAGTTTAAACATGCCTGTTTGTACATGTGTGCAAACACTCAGAGCCTTAAGATAGGGGTTTCACCAATGTGTTTTTTGGTGAGAAACCTTCTATTTCAAGGTTCTGTGCGTTTTCAGACAAGTACAATATGTATTTATAGTGTTTCTGATGAAATCCCTCCTTTTAATGCATTTTCTCACAGAAAACGAGTCTCTCGCCATGGGAACATGGCTTTTTTGAAAAAGCATATTCTGGTCGAGAAATCGTGTTTTAAGCAATAAAAACGACTCCCGGCCTTATTTGGTTCACATTTGTACTTTTGGTAAGCTAGCCCGTATTCATAACGCACTAAACCTTTTTATCGCGTTAAACGCCTTTTCTCGACGAGAAAAGCACAATTTCATCAAAAACAAACAAAACAAGAAAAATGAATCTATTCAACAAGTCTGCAACACGTCCTTAAGAGTTACATGATTTCACCCAATGCCAATGTGTAATTTCTCCAGTTCTGATCATTTTTTAGGTTTGTTGGTAGCTTGGTCAATGCCAAAACACAGTGAAATCTTTTTATGGCTTTAAACGCGTTTTCTCCTCGAGAGAAACATGATTTCACTAAAAACGTTATAGTTTAAACATGCCTGTTGTACATGTGTGCAAACACTCAGAGCCTTAAGATAGGGGTTTCACCAATGTGTTTTTTGGTGAGAAACCTTCTATTTCAAGGTTCTGTGCGTTTTCAGACAAGTACAATATATATTTATAGTGTTTCTGAGGAAATCCCTCCTTTTAATGCATTTTCTCGCAGAAAACGAGTCTCGCCATGGGAACATGGCTTTTTTGAATAAGCATATTCTGGTCGAGAAATAGTGTTTTAAACAATGAGAACGACTCCCGGCCTTTTTTAGTTCACATTTTTACTTTTGGTAAGCTAGCCCGTATTCATAACGCACTAAACCTTTTTATCGCGTTAAACGCCTTTTCTCGACAAGAAAAGCAATTTCATCAAAAACAAACAAAACAAGAAAAATGAAGCTATTCAACAAGTCTGCAACACGTCCTTAAGAGTTGCATGATTTCACACAATGTCAATGTGTAATTTCTCCAGTTCTGATCATTGTTTAGGTTGTTGGTAGCTTGGTCCAATGCCAAAACACAGTGAAATCTTTTTATGGCTTTAAACGCGTTTTCTCCTCGAGAGAAACATGATTTCACTAAAAACGTTATAGTTTAAACATGCCTGTTGTACATGTGTGCAAACACTCAGAGCCTTAAGATAGGGGTTTCACCAATGTGTTTTTTGGTGAGAAACCTTCTATTCCAAGGTTCTGTGCGTTTTCAGACAAGTACAATATGTATTTATAGTGTTTCTGAGGAAATCCCTCCTTTTAATGCATTTTCTCGCAGAAAATGAGTCTCTCGCCATGGGAACATGGCTTTTTTTGAAAAAGCATATTCTGGTCGAGAAATCGTGTTTTAAACAATGGAACGATTCCCGGCCTTATTTAGTTCACATTTGTACTTTTGGTAAGCTAGCCCGTATTCATAACGCACTAAACCTTTTTATCGCGTTAAACGCCTTTTCTCGACGAGAAAAGCACAATTTCATCAAAAACAAACAAAACAAGAAAAATGAATCTATTCAACAAGTCTGCAACACGTCCTTAAGAGTTGCATGATTTCACCCAATGTCAATGTGTAATTTCTCCAGTTCTGATCATTTTTTAGGTTGTTGGTAGCTTGGTCCAATGCCAAAACACAGTGAGATCTTTTTATGGCTTTAAACGCGTTTTGTCCTCGAGAGAAACATGATTTCACTAAAAACGTTATAGTTTAAACATGCCTGTTTGTACATGTGTGCAAACACTCAGAGCCTTAAGATAGGGGTTTCACCAATGTGTTTTTTGGTGAGAAACCTTCTATTTCAAGGTTCTGTGCGTTTTCAGACAAGTACAATATGTATTTATAGTGTTTCTGATGAAATCCCTCCTTTTAATGCATTTTCTCACAGAAAACGAGTCTCTCGCCATGGGAACATGGCTTTTTTGAAAAAGCATATTCTGGTCGAGAAATCGTGTTTTAAGCAATAAAAACGACTCCCGGCCTTATTTGGTTCACATTTGTACTTTTGGTAAGCTAGCCCGTATTCATAACGCACTAAACCTTTTTATCGCGTTAAACGCCTTTTCTCGACGAGAAAAGCAATTTCATCAAAAACAAACAAAACAAGAAAAATGAATCTATTCAACAAGTCTGCAACACGTCCTTAAGAGTTACATGATTTCACCCAATGTCAATACGTAATTTCTCCAGTTCTGATCATTTTTTAGGTTGTTGGTAGCTTGGTCAATGCCAAAACACAGTGAGATCTTTTTATGGCTTTAAACGCGTTTTCTCCTCGAGAGAAACATGATTTCACTAAAAACGTTATAGTTTAAACATGCCTGTTTGTACATGTGTGCAAACACTCAGAGCCTTAAGATAGGGGTTTCACCAATGTGTTTTTTGGTGAGAAACCTTCTATTTCAAGGTTCTGTGCGTTTTCAGACAAGTACAATATGTATTTATAGTGTTTCTGATGAAATCCCTCCTTTTAATGCATTTTCTCACAGAAAACGAGTCTCTCGCCATGGGAACATGGCTTTTTTGAAAAAGCATATTCTGGTCGAGAAATCGTGTTTTAAGCAATAAAAACGACTCCCGGCCTTATTTAGTTCACATTTGTACTTTTGGTAAGCTAGCCCGTATTCATAACGCACTAAACCTTTTTATCGCGTTAAACGCCTTTTCTCGACGAGAAAAGCAATTTCATCAAAAACAAACAAAACAAGAAAAATGAATCTATTCAACAAGTCTGCAACACGTCCTTAAGAGTTACATGATTTCACCCAATGTCAATATGTAATTTCTCCAGTTCTGATCATTTTTTAGGTTGTTGGTAGCTTGGTCAATGCCAAAACACAGTGAGATCTTTTTATGGCTTTAAACGCGTTTTCTCCTCGAGAGAAACATGATTTCACTAAAAACGTTATAGTTTAAACATGCCTGTTGTACATGTGTGCAAACACTCAGAGCCTTAAGATAGGGGTTTCACCAATGTGTTTTTTGGTGAGAAACCTTCTATTTCAAGGTTCTGTGCGTTTTCAGACAAGTACAATATGTATTTATAGTGTTTCTGATGAAATCCCTTCTTTTAATGCATTTTCTCACAGAAAACGAGTCTCTCGCCATGGGAACATGGCTTTTTTGAAAAAGCATATTCTGGTCGAGAAATCGTGTTTTAAGCAATAAAAACGACTCCCGGCCTTATTTAGTTCACATTTGTACTTTTGGTAAGCTAGCCCGTATTCATAACGCACTAAACCTTTTTATCGCGTTAAACGCCTTTTCTCGACGAGAAAAGCAATTTCATCAAAAACAAACAAAACAAGAAAAATGAATCTATTCAACAAGTCTGCAACACGTCCTTAAGAGTTACATGATTTCACCCAATGTCAATATGTAATTTCTCCAGTTCTGATCATTTTTTAGGTTGTTGGTAGCTTGGTCAATGCCAAAACACAGTGAGATCTTTTTATGGCTTTAAACGCGTTTTCTCCTCGAGAGAAACATGATTTCACTAAAAACGTTATAGTTTAAACATGCCTGTTTGTACATGTGTGCAAACACTCAGAGCCTTAAGATAGGGGTTTCACCAATGTGTTTTTTGGTGAGAAACCTTCTATTTCAAGGTTCTGTGCGTTTTCAGACAAGTACAATATGTATTTATAGTGTTTCTGATGAAATCCCTCCTTTTAATGCATTTTCTCACAGAAAACGAGTCTCTCGCCATGGGAACATGGCTTTTTTGAAAAAGCATATTCTGGTCGAGAAATCGTGTTTTAAGCAATAAAAACGACTCCCGGCCTTATTTGGTTCACATTTGTACTTTTGGTAAGCTAGCCCGTATTCATAACGCACTAAACCTTTTTATCGCGTTAAACGCCTTTTCTCGACGAGAAAAGCACAATTTCATCAAAAACAAACAAAACAAGAAAAATGAATCTATTCAACAAGTCTGCAACACGTCCTTAAGAGTTACATGATTTCACCCAATGTCAATGTGTAATTTCTCCAGTTCTGATCATTTTTTAGGTTTGTTGGTAGTTTGGTCAATGCCAAAACACAGTGAGATCTTTTTATGGCTTTAAACGCGTTTTGTCCTCGAGAGAAACATGATTTCACTAAAAACGTTATAGTTTAACCATGCCTGTTGTACATGTGTGCAAACACTCAGAGCCTTAAGATAGGGGTTTCACCAATGTGTTTTTTGGTGAGAAACCTTCTATTTCAAGGTTCTCTGCGTTTTCAGACAAGTACAATATGTATTTATAGTGTTTCTGATGAAATCCCTCCTTTTAATGCATTTTCTCACAGAAAACGAGTCTCTCGCCATGGGAACATGGCTTTTTTAAAAAAGCATATTCTGGTCGAGAAATCGTGTTTTAAGCAATAAAAACGACTCCCGGCCTTATTTAGTTCACATTTGTACTTTTGGTAAGCTAGCCCGTATTCATAACGCACTAAACCTTTTTATCGCGTTAAACGTCTTTTCTCGACGAGAAAAGCAATTTCATCAAAAACAAACAAAACAAGAAAAATGAATCTATTCAACAAGTCTGCAACACGTCCTTAAGAGTTACATGATTTCACCCAATGTCAATATGTAATTTCTCCAGTTCTGATCATTTTTTAGGTTGTTGGTAGCTTGGTCAATGCCAAAACACAGTGAGATCTTTTTATGGCTTTAAACGCGTTTTGTCCTCGAGAGAAACATGATTTCACTAAAAACGTTATAGTTTAAACATGCCTGTTTGTACATGTGTGCAAACACTCAGAGCCTTAAGATAGGGGTTTCACCAATGTGTTTTTTGGTGAGAAACCTTCTATTTCAAGGTTCTGTGCGTTTTCAGACAAGTACAATATGTATTTATAGTGTTTCTGATGAAATCCCTCCTTTTAATGCATTTTCTCACAGAAAACGAGTCTCTCGCCATGGGAACATGGCTTTTTTGAAAAAGCATATTCTGGTCGAGAAATCGTGTTTTAAGCAATAAAAACGACTCCCAGCCTTATTTAGTTCACATTTGTACTTTTGGTAAGCTAGCCCGTATTCATAGCGCACTAAACCTTTTTATCGCGTTAAACGCCTTTTCTCGACGAGAAAAGCAATTTCATCAAAAACAAACAAAACAAGAAAAATGAATCTATTCAACAAGTCTGCAACACGTCCTTAAGAGTTGCATGATATCACACAATGTCAAAGTGTAATTTCTCCAGTTCTGATCATTGTTTATGTTGGTGGTAGCTTAGTCCAATGCCAAAACACAGTGAAATCTTTTTATGGCTTTAAACAAGTTTTCTCCTCGAGAGAAACATGATTTCACTAAAAACGTTATAGTTTAAACATGCCTGTTGTACATGTGTGCAAACACTCAGAGCCTTAAGATAGGGGTTTCACCAATGTGTTTTTTGGTGAGAAACCTTCTATTTCAAGGTTCTGTGCGTTTTCAGACAAGTACAATATGTATTTATAGTGTTTCTGAGGAAATCCCTCCTTTTAATGCATTTTCTCGCAGAAAATGAGTCTCTCGCCATGGGAACATGGCTTTTTTTGAAAAAGCATATTCTGGTCGAGAAATCGTGTTTTAAACAATAAAAACGAGTCCCGGCCTTATTTAGTTCACATTTTTACTTTTGGTAAGCTAGCCCGTATTCATAACGCACTAAACCTTTTTATCGCGTTAAACGCCTTTTCTCGACAAGAAAAGCACCATTTCATCAAAAACAAACAAAACAAGAAAAATGAATCTATTCAACAAGTCTGCAACACGTCCTTAAGAGTTACATGATTTCACAAAATGTTAATGTGTAATTTCTCCAGTTCTGATCATTGTTTAGGTTGTTGGTAGCTTGGTCCAATGCCAAAACACAGTGAAATCTTTTTATGGCTTTAAACGCGTTTTCTCCTCGAGAGAAACATGATTTCACTAAAAACGTTATAGTTTAAACATGCCTGTTGTACATGTGTGCAAACACTCAGAGCCTTAAGATAGGGGTTTCACCAATGTGTTTTTTGGTGAGAAACCTTCTATTTCAAGGTTCTGTGCGTTTTCAGACAAGTACAATATATATTTATAGTGTTTCTGAGGAAATCCCTCCTTTTAATGCATTTTCTCGCAGAAAACGAGTCTCGCCATGGGAACATGGCTTTTTTGAATAAGCATATTCTGGTCGAGAAATAGTGTTTTAAACAATGAGAACGACTCCCGGCCCTTTTTAGTTCACATTTTTACTTTTGGTAAGCTAGCCCGTATTCATAACGCACTAAACCTTTTTATCGCGTTAAACGCCTTTTCTCGACAAGAAAAGCACAATTTCATCAAAAACAAACAAAACAAGAAAAATGAATCTATTCAACAAGTCTGCAACACGTCCTTAAGAGTTGCATGATTTCACCCAATGTCAATGTGTAATTCTCCAGTTCTGATCATTTTTTAGGTTGTTGGTAGCTTGGTCCAATGCCAAAACACAGTGAGATCTTTTTATGGCTTTAAACGCGTTTTCTCCTCGAGAGAAACATGATTTCACTAAAAACGTTATAGTTTAAACATGCCTGTTTGTACATGTGTGCAAACACTCAGAGCCTTAAGATAGGGGTTTCACCAATGTGTTTTTTGGTGAGAAACCTTCTATTTCAAGGTTCTGTGCGTTTTCAGACAAGTACAATATGTATTTATAGTGTTTCTGATGAAATCCCTCCTTTTAATGCATTTTCTCACAGAAAACGAGTCTCTCGCCATGGGAACATGGCTTTTTTGAAAAAGCATATTCTGGTCGAGAAATCGTGTTTTAAGCAATAAAAACGACTCCCGGCCTTATTTGGTTCACATTTGTACTTTTGGTAAGCTAGCCCGTATTCATAACGCACTAAACCTTTTTATCGCGTTAAACGCCTTTTCTCGACAAGAAAAGCACCATTTCATCAAAAACAAACAAAACAACAAAAATGAATCTATTCAACAAGTCTGCAACACGTCCTTAAGAGTTGCATGATATCACACAATGTCAAAGTGTAATTTCTCCAGTTCTGATCATTGTTTAGGTTGTTGGTAGCTTAGTCCAACGCCAAAACACAGTGAAATCTTTTTATGGCTTTAAACGCCTTTTCTCCTCGAGAGAAACATGATTTCACTAAAAACGTTATAGTTTAAATATGCCTGTTGTACATGTGTGCAAACACTCAGAGCCTTAAGATAGGGGTTTCACCAATGTGTTTTTTGGTGAAAAACCTTCTATTCCAAGGTTCTGTGCGTTTTCATACAAGTACAATATGTATATATAGTGTTTCTGATGAAATCCCTGCTTTTAATGCATTTTCTCACAGAAAATGAGTCTCTCTCCATGGGAACATGGCTTTTTTTGAAAAAGCATATTCTGGTCGAGAAATCGTGTTTTAAACAATAAAAACGAGTCCCGGCCTTATTTAGTTCAAATTTTTACTTTCACCCAATGCCAATGTGTAATTTCTCCAGTTCTGATCATTTTTTAGGTTTGTTGGTAGCTTGGTCAATGCCAAAACACAGTGAGATCTTTTTATGGCTTTAAACGCGTTTTGTCCTCGAGAGAAACATGATTTCACTAAAAACGTTATAGTTTAACCATGCCTGTTGTACATGTGTGCAAACACTCAGAGCCTTAAGATAGGGGTTTCACCAATGTGTTTTTTGGTGAGAAACCTTCTATTTCAAGGTTCTGTGCGTTTTCAGACAAGTACAATATGTATTTATAGTGTTTCTGATGAAATCCCTCCCTTTAATGCATTTTCTCACAGAAAACGAGTCTCTCGCCATGGGAACATGGCTTTTTTAAAAAAGCATATTCTGGTCGAGAAATCGTGTTTTAAGCAATAAAAACGACTCCCGGCCTTATTTAGTTCACATTTGTACTTTTGGTAAGCTAGCCCGTATTCATAACGCACTAAACCTTTTTATCGCGTTAAACGTCTTTTCTCGACGAGAAAAGCAATTTCATCAAAAACAAACAAAACAAGAAAAATGAATCTATTCAACAAGTCTGCAACACGTCCTTAAGAGTTACATGATTTCACCCAATGTCAATATGTAATTTCTCCAGTTCTGATCATTTTTTAGGTTGTTGGTAGCTTGGTCAATGCCAAAACACAGTGAGATCTTTTTATGGCTTTAAACGCGTTTTCTCCTCGAGAGAAACATGATTTCACTAAAAACGTTATAGTTTAAACATGCCTGTTTGTACATGTGTGCAAACACTCAGAGCCTTAAGATAGGGGTTTCACCAATGTGTTTTTTGGTGAGAAACCTTCTATTTCAAGGTTCTGTGCGTTTTCAGACAAGTACAATATGTATTTATAGTGTTTCTGATGAAATCCCTCCTTTTAATGCATGTTCTCACAGAAAACGAGTCTCTCGCCATGGGAACATGGCTTTTTTGAAAAAGCATATTCTGGTCGAGAAATCGTGTTTTAAGCAATAAAAACGACTCCCGGCCTTATTTAGTTCACATTTGTGCTTTTGGTAAGCTAGCCCGTATTCATAACGCACTAAACCTTTTTATCGCGTTAAACGCCTTTTCTCGACGAGAAAAGCACAATTTCATCAAAAACAAACAAAACAAGAAAAATGAATCTATTCAACAAGTCTGCAACACGTCCTTAAGAGTTGCATGATTTCACCCAATGTCAATGTGTAATTTCTCCAGTTCTGATCATTTTTTAGGTTGTTGGTAGCTTGGTCAATGCCAAAACACAGTGAGATCTTTTTATGGCTTTAAACGCGTTTTGTCCTCGAGAGAAACATGATTTCACTAAAAACGTTATAGTTTAAACATGCCTGTTTGTACATGTGTGCAAACACTCAGAGCCTTAAGATAGGGGTTTCACCAATGTGTTTTTTGGTGAGAAACCTTCTATTTCAAGGTTCTGTGCGTTTTCAGACAAGTACAATATGTATTTATAGTGTTTCTGATGAAATCCCTCCTTTTAATGCATTTTCTCACAGAAAACGAGTCTCTCGCCATGGGAACATGGCTTTTTTGAAAAAGCATATTCTGGTCGAGAAATCGTGTTTTAAGCAATAAAAACGACTCCCGGCCTTATTTAGTTCACATTTGTACTTTTGGTAAGCTAGCCCGTATTCATAACGCACTAAACCTTTTTATCGCGTTAAACGCCTTTTCTCGACAAGAAAAGCACCATTTCATCAAAAACAAACAAAACAAGAAAAATGAATCTATTCAACAAGTCTGCAACACGTCCTTAAGAGTTACATGATTTCACCCAATGTCAATATGTAATTTCTCCAGTTCTGATCATTTTTTAGGTTGTTGGTAGCTTGGTCAATGCCAAAACACAGTGAGATCTTTTTATGGCTTTAAACGCGTTTTCTCCTCGAGAGAAACATGATTTCACTAAAAACTTTATAGTTTAAACATGCCTGTTTGTACATGTGTGCAAACACTCAGAGCCTTAAGATAGGGGTTTCACCAATGTGTTTTTTGGTGAGAAACCTTCTATTTCAAGGTTCTGTGCGTTTTCAGACAAGTACAATATGTATTTATAGTGTTTCTGATGAAATCCCTCCTTTTAATGCATGTTCTCACAGAAAACGAGTCTCTCGCCATGGGAACATGGCTTTTTTGAAAAAGCATATTCTGGTCGAGAAATCGTGTTTTAAGCAATAAAAACGACTCCCGGCCTTATTTAGTTCACATTTGTACTTTTGGTAAGCTAGCCCGTATTCATAACGCACTAAACCTTTTTATCGCGTTAAACGCCTTTTCTCGACGAGAAAAGCACAATTTCATCAAAAACAAACAAAACAAGAAAAATGAATCTATTCAACAAGTCTGCAACACGTCCTTAAGAGTTGCATGATTTCACACAATGTCAATGTGTAATTTCTCCAGTTCTGATCATTTTTTAGGTTGTTGGTAGCTTGGTCAATGCCAAAACACAGTGAGATCTTTTTATGGCTTTAAACGCGTTTTGTCCTCGAAAGAAACATGATTTCACTAAAAACGTTATAGTTTAAACATGCCTGTTTGTACATGTGTGCAAACACTCAGAGCCTTAAGATAGGGGTTTCACCAATGTGTTTTTTGGTGAGAAACCTTCTATTTCAAGGTTCTGTGCGTTTTCAGACAAGTACAATATGTATTTATAGTGTTTCTGATGAAATCCCTCCTTTTAATGCATTTTCTCACAGAAAACGAGTCTCTCGCCATGGGAACATGGCTTTTTTGAAAAAGCATATTCTGGTCGAGAAATCGTGTTTTAAGCAATAAAAACGACTCCCGGCCTTATTTAGTTCACATTTGTACTTTTGGTAGGCTAGCCCGTATTCATAACGCACTAAACCTTTTTATCGCGTTAAACGCCTTTTCTCGACGAGAAAAGCAATTTCATCAAAAACAAACAAAACAAGAAAAATGAATCTATTCAACAAGTCTGCAACACGTCCTTAAGAGTTACATGATTTCACCCAATGTCAATATGTAATTTCTCCAGTTCTGATCATTTTTTAGGTTGTTGGTAGCTTGGTCAATGCCAAAACACAGTGAGATCTTTTTATGGCTTTAAACGCGTTTTCTCCTCGAGAGAAACATGATTTCACTAAAAACGTTATAGTTTAAACATGCCTGTTTGTACATGTGTGCAAACACTCAGAGCCTTAAGATAGGGGTTTCACCAATGTGTTTTTTGGTGAGAAACCTTCTATTTCAAGGTTCTGTGCGTTTTCAGACAAGTACAATATGTATTTATAGTGTTTCTGATGAAATCCCTCCTTTTAATGCATTTTCTCACAGAAAACGAGTCTCTCGCCATGGGAACATGGCTTTTTTGAAAAAGCATATTCTGGTCGAGAAATCGTGTTTTAAGCAATAAAAACGACTCCCGGCCTTATTTAGTTCACATTTGTACTTTTGGTAAGCTAGCCCGTATTCATAACGCACTAAACCTTTTTATCGCGTTAAACGCCTTTTCTCGACAAGAAAAGCACCATTTCATCAAAAACAAACAAAACAAGAAAAATGAATCTATTCAACAAGTCTGCAACACGTCCTTAAGAGTTGCATGATTTCACCCAATGTCAATGTGTAATTTCTCCAGTTCTGATCATTTTTTAGGTTGTTGGTAGCTTGGTCAATGCCAAAACACAGTGAGATCTTTTTATGGCTTTAAACGCGTTTTGTCCTCGAGAGAAACATGATTTCACTAAAAACGTTATAGTTTAAACATGCCTGTTTGTACATGTGTGCAAACACTCAGAGCCTTAAGATAGGGGTTTCACCAATGTGGTTTTTGGTGAGAAACCTTCTATTTCAAGGTTCTGTGCGTTTTCAGACAAGTACAATATGTATTTATAGTGTTTCTGATGAAATCCCTCCTTTTAATGCATTTTCTCACAGAAAACGAGTCTCTCGCCATGGGAACATGGCTTTTTTGAAAAAGCATATTCTGGTCGAGAAATCGTGTTTTAAGCAATAAAAACGACTCCCGGCCTTATTTGGTTCACATTTGTACTTTTGGTAAGCTAGCCCGTATTCATAACGCACTAAACCTTTTTATCGCGTTAAACGCCTTTTCTCGACGAGAAAAGCAATTTCATCAAAAACAAACAAAACAAGAAAAATGAATCTATTCAACAAGTCTGCAACACGTCCTTAAGAGTTACATGATTTCACCCAATGTCAATATGTAATTTCTCCAGTTCTGATCATTTTTTAGGTTGTTGGTAGCTTGGTCAATGCCAAAACACAGTGAGATCTTTTTATGGCTTTAAACGCGTTTTCTCCTCGAGAGAAACATGATTTCACTAAAAACGTTATAGTTTAAACATGCCTGTTTGTACATGTGTGCAAACACTCAGAGCCTTAAGATAGGGGTTTCACCAATGTGTTTTTTGGTGAGAAACCTTCTATTTCAAGGTTCTGTGCGTTTTCAGACAAGTACAATATGTATTTATAGTGTTTCTGATGAAATCCCTCCTTTTAATGCATTTTCTCACAGAAAACGAGTCTCTCGCCATGGGAACATGGCTTTTTTGAAAAAGCATATTCTGGTCGAGAAATCGTGTTTTAAGCAATAAAAACGACTCCCGGCCTTATTTGGTTCACATTTGTACTTTTGGTAAGCTAGCCCGTATTCATAACGCACTAAACCTTTTTATCGCGTTAAACGCCTTTTCTCGACGAGAAAAGCACAATTTCATCAAAAACAAACAAAACAAGAAAAATGAATCTATTCAACAAGTCTGCAACACGTCCTTAAGAGTTACATGATTTCACCCAATGCCAATGTGTAATTTCTCCAGTTCTGATCATTTTTTAGGTTTGTTGGTAGCTTGGTCAATGCCAAAACACAGTGAGATCTTTTTATGGCTTTAAACGCGTTTTCTCCTCGAGAGAAACATGATTTCACTAAAAACGTTATAGTTTAAACATGCCTGTTTGTACATGTGTGCAAACACTCAGAGCCTTAAGATAGGGGTTTCACCAATGTGTTTTTTGGTGAGAAACCTTCTATTTCAAGGTTCTGTGCGTTTTCAGACAAGTACAATATGTATTTATAGTGTTTCTGATGAAATCCCTCCTTTTAATGCATTTTCTCACAGAAAACGAGTCTCTCGCCATGGGAACATGGCTTTTTTGAAAAAGCATATTCTGGTCGAGAAATCGTGTTTTAAGCAATAAAAACGACTCCCGGCCTTATTTAGTTCACATTTGTACTTTTGGTAAGCTAGCCCGTATTCATAACGCACTAACCCTTTTTATCGCGTTAAACGCCTTTTCTCGACGAGAAAAGCAATTTCATCAAAAACAAACAAAACAAGAAAAATGAATCTATTCAACAAGTCTGCAACACGTCCTTAAGAGTTACATGATTTCACCCAATGTCAATATGTAATTTCTCCAGTTCTGATCATTTTTTAGGTTGTTGGTAGCTTGGTCAATGCCAAAACACAGTGAGATCTTTTTATGGCTTTAAACGCGTTTTCTCCTCGAGAGAAACATGATTTCACTAAAAACGTTATAGTTTAAACATACCTGTTTGTACATGTGTGCAAACACTCAGAGCCTTAAGATAGGGGTTTCACCAATGTGTTTTTTGGTGAGAAACCTTCTATTTCAAGGTTCTGTGCGTTTTCAGACAAGTACAATATGTATTTATAGTGTTTCTGATGAAATCCCTCCTTTTAATGCATTTTCTCACAGAAAACGAGTCTCTCGCCATGGGAACATGGCTTTTTTGAAAAAGCATATTCTGGTCGAGAAATCGTGTTTTAAGCAATAAAAACGACTCCCGGCCTTATTTGGTTCACATTTGTACTTTTGGTAAGCTAGCCCGTATTCATAACGCACTAAACCTTTTTATCGCGTTAAACGCCTTTTCTCGACGAGAAAAGCACAATTTCATGAAAAACAAACAAAACAAGAAAAATGAATCTATTCAACAAGTCTGCAACACGTCCTTAAGAGTTACATGATTTCACCCAATGCCAATGTGTAATTTCTCCAGTTCTGATCATTTTTTAGGTTTGTTGGTAGCTTGGTCAATGCCAAAACACAGTGAGATCTTTTTATGGCTTTAAACGCGTTTTGTCCTCGAGAGAAACATGATTTCACTAAAAACGTTATAGTTTAACCATGCCTGTTGTACATGTGTGCAAACACTCAGAGCCTTAAGATAGGGGTTTCACCAATGTGTTTTTTGGTGAGAAACCTTCTATTTCAAGGTTCTGTGCGTTTTCAGACAAGTACAATATGTATTTATAGTGTTTCTGATGAAATCCCTCCTTTTAATGCATTTTCTCACAGAAAACGAGTCTCTCGCCATGGGAACATGGCTTTTTTAAAAAAGCATATTCTGGTCGAGAAATCGTGTTTTAAGCAATAAAAACGACTCCCGGCCTTATTTAGTTCACATTTGTACTTTTGGTAAGCTAGCCCGTATTCATAACGCACTAAACCTTTTTATCGCGTTAAACGTCTTTTCTCGACGAGAAAAGCAATTTCATCAAAAACAAACAAAACAAGAAAAATGAATCTATTCAACAAGTCTGCAACACGTCCTTAAGAGTTACATGATTTCACCCAATGTCAATATGTAATTTCTCCAGTTCTGATCATTTTTTAGGTTGTTGGTAGCTTGGTCAATGCCAAAACACAGTGAGATCTTTTTATGGCTTTAAACGCGTTTTCTCCTCGAGAGAAACATGATTTCACTAAAAACGTTATAGTTTAAACATGCCTGTTTGTACATGTGTGCAAACACTCAGAGCCTTAAGATAGGGGTTTCACCAATGTGTTTTTTGGTGAGAAACCTTCTATTTCAAGGTTCTGTGCGTTTTCAGACAAGTACAATATGTATTTATAGTGTTTCTGATGAAATCCCTCCTTTTAATGCATTTTCTCACAGAAAACGAGTCTCTCGCCATGGGAACATGGCTTTTTTGAAAAAGCATATTCTGGTCGAGAAATCGTGTTTTAAGCAATAAAAACGACTCCCGGCCTTATTTAGTTCACATTTGTACTTTTGGTAAGCTAGCCCGTATTCATAACGCACTAAACCTTTTTATCGCGTTAAACGCCTTTTCTCGACGAGAAAAGCACAATTTCATCAAAAACAAACAAAACAAGAAAAATGAATCTATTCAACAAGTCTGCAACACGTCCTTAAGAGTTGCATGATTTCACCCAATGTCAATGTGTAATTTCTCCAGTTCTGATCATTGTTTAGGTTGTTGGTAGCTTGGTCAATGCCAAAACACAGTGAGATCTTTTTATGGCTTTAAACGCGTTTTGTCCTCGAGAGAAACATGATTTCACTAAAAACGTTATAGTTTAAACATGCCTGTTTGTACATGTGTGCAAACACTCAGAGCCTTAAGATAGGGGTTTCACCAATGTGTTTTTTGGTGAGAAACCTTCTATTTCAAGGTTCTGTGCGTTTTCAGACAAGTACAATATGTATTTATAGTGTTTCTGATGAAATCCCTCCTTTTAATGCATTTTCTCACAGAAAACGAGTCTCTCGCCATGGGAACATGGCTTTTTTGAAAAAGCATATTCTGGTCGAGAAATCGTGTTTTAAGCAATAAAAACGACTCCCGGCCTTATTTAGTTCACATTTGTACTTTTGGTAAGCTAGCCCGTATTCATAACGCACTAAACCTTTTTATCGCGTTAAACGCCTTTTCTCGACGAGAAAAGCACAATTTCATCAAAAACAAACAAAACAAGAAAAATGAATCTATTCAACAAGTCTGCAACACGTCCTTAAGAGTTGCATGATTTCACCCAATGTCAATGTGTAATTTCTCCAGTTCTGATCATTTTTTAGGTTGTTGGTAGCTTGGTCAATGCCAAAACACAGTGAGATCTTTTTATGGCTTTAAACGCGTTTTGTCCTCGAGAGAAACATGATTTCACTAAAAACGTTATAGTTTAAACATGCCTGTTTGTACATGTGTGCAAACACTCAGAGCCTTAAGATAGGGGTTTCACCAATGTGTTTTTTGGTGAGAAACCTTCTATTTCAAGGTTCTGTGCGTTTTCAGACAAGTACAATATGTATTTATAGTGTTTCTGATGAAATCCCTCCTTTTAATGCATTTTCTCACAGAAAACGAGTCTCTCGCCATGGGAACATGGCTTTTTTGAAAAAGCATATTCTGGTCGAGAAATCGTGTTTTAAGCAATAAAAACGACTCCCGGCCTTATTTAGTTCACATTTGTACTTTTGGTAAGCTAGCCCGTATTCATAACGCACTAAACCTTTTTATCGCGTTAAACGCCTTTTCTCGACGAGAAAAGCAATTTCATCAAAAACAAACAAAACAAGAAAAATGAATCTATTCAACAAGTCTGCAACACGTCCTTAAGAGTTACATGATTTCACCCAATGTCAATATGTAATTTCTCCAGTTCTGATCATTTTTTAGGTTGTTGGTAGCTTGGTCAATGCCAAAACACAGTGAGATCTTTTTATGGCTTTAAACGCGTTTTCTCCTCGAGAGAAACATGATTTCACTAAAAACGTTATAGTTTAAACATGCCTGTTTGTACATGTGTGCAAACACCCAGAGCCTTAAGATAGGGGTTTCACCAATGTGTTTTTTGGTGAGAAACCTTCTATTTCAAGGTTTTGTGCGTTTTCAGACAAGTACAATATGTATTTATAGTGTTTCTGATGAAATCCCTCCTTTTAATGCATTTTCTCACAGAAAACGAGTCTCTCGCCATGGGAACATGGCTTTTTTGAAAAAGCATATTCTGGTCGAGAAATCGTGTTTTAAGCAATAAAAACGACTCCCGGCCTTATTTGGTTCACATTTGTACTTTTGGTAAGCTAGCCCGTATTCATAACGCACTAAACCTTTTTATCGCGTTAAACGCCTTTTCTCGACGAGAAAAGCAATTTCATCAAAAACAAACAAAACAAGAAAAATGAATCTATTCATCAAGTCTGCAACACGTCCTTAAGAGTTACATGATTTCACCCAATGTCAATATGTAATTTCTCCAGTTCTGATCATTTTTTAGGTTGTTGGTAGCTTGGTCAATGCCAAAACACAGTGAGATCTTTTTATGGCTTTAAACGCGTTTTCTCCTCGAGAGAAACATGATTTCACCAATGTGTTTTTTGGTGAGAAACCTTCTATTTCAAGGTTCTGTGCGTTTTCAGACAAGTACAATATGTATTTATAGTGTTTCTGATGAAATCCCTCCTTTTAATGCATTTTCTCACAGAAAACGAGTCTCTCGCCATGGGAACATGGCTTTTTTTGAAAAAGCATATTCTGGTCGAGAAATCGTGTTTTAAACAATGAGAACGACTCCCGGCCTTATTTAATTCTCATTTTTACTTTTGGTAAGCTAGCCCGTATTCATAACGCACTAAACCTTTTTATCGCGTTAAACGCCTTTTCTCGACAAGAAAAGCACCATTTCATCAAAAACAAACAAAACAACAAAAATGAATCTATTCAACAAGTCTGCAACACGTCCTTAAGAGTTGCATGATTTCACCCAATGTCAATGTGTAATTTCTCCAGTTCTGATCATTTTTTAGGTTGTTGGTAGCTTGGTCAATGCCAAAACACAGTGAGATCTTTTTATGGCTTTAAACGCGTTTTGTCCTCGAGAGAAACATGATTTCACTAAAAACGTTATAGTTTAAACATGCCTGTTTGTACATGTGTGCAAACACTCAGAGCCTTAAGATAGGGGTTTCACCAATGTGGTTTTTGGTGAGAAACCTTCTATTTCAAGGTTCTGTGCGTTTTCAGACAAGTACAATATGTATTTATAGTGTTTCTGATGAAATCCCTCCTTTTAATGCATTTTCTCACAGAAAACGAGTCTCTCGCCATGGGAACATGGCTTTTTTGAAAAAGCATATTCTGGTCGAGAAATCGTGTTTTAAGCAATAAAAACGACTCCCGGCCTTATTTGGTTCACATTTGTACTTTTGGTAAGCTAGCCCGTATTCATAACGCACTAAACCTTTTTATCGCGTTAAACGCCTTTTCTCGACGAGAAAAGCAATTTCATCAAAAACAAACAAAACAAGAAAAATGAATCTATTCAACAAGTCTGCAACACGTCCTTAAGAGTTACATGATTTCACCCAATGTCAATATGTAATTTCTCCAGTTCTGATCATTTTTTAGGTTGTTGGTAGCTTGGTCAATGCCAAAACACAGTGAGATCTTTTTATGGCTTTAAACGCGTTTTCTCCTCGAGAGAAACATGATTTCACTAAAAACGTTATAGTTTAAACATGCCTGTTTGTACATGTGTGCAAACACTCAGAGCCTTAAGATAGGGGTTTCACCAATGTGTTTTTTGGTGAGTAACCTTCTATTTCAAGGTTCTGTGCGTTTTCAGACAAGTACAATATGTATTTATAGTGTTTCTGATGAAATCCCTCCTTTTAATGCATTTTCTCACAGAAAACGAGTCTCTCGCCATGGGAACATGGCTTTTTTGAAAAAGCATATTCTGGTCGAGAAATCGTGTTTTAAGCAATAAAAACGACTCCCGGCCTTATTTGGTTCACATTTGTACTTTTGGTAAGCTAGCCCGTATTCATAACGCACTAAACCTTTTTATCGCGTTAAACGCCTTTTCTCGACGAGAAAAGCACAATTTCATCAAAAACAAACAAAACAAGAAAAATGAATCTATTCAACAAGTCTGCAACACGTCCTTAAGAGTTACATGATTTCACCCAATGCCAATGTGTAATTTCTCCAGTTCTGATCATTTTTTAGGTTTGTTGGTAGCTTGGTCAATGCCAAAACACAGTGAGATCTTTTTATGGCTTTAAACGCGTTTTCTCCTCGAGAGAAACATGATTTCACTAAAAACGTTATAGTTTAAACATGCCTGTTTGTACATGTGTGCAAACACTCAGAGCCTTAAGATAGGGGTTTCACCAATGTGTTTTTTGGTGAGAAACCTTCTATTTCAAGGTTCTGTGCGTTTTCAGACAAGTACAATATGTATTTATAGTGTTTCTGATGAAATCCCTCCTTTTAATGCATTTTCTCACAGAAAACGAGTCTCTCGCCATGGGAACATGGCTTTTTTGAAAAAGCATATTCTGGTCGAGAAATCGTGTTTTAAGCAATAAAAACGACTCCCGGCCTTATTTAGTTCACATTTGTACTTTTGGTAAGCTAGCCCGTATTCATAACGCACTAACCCTTTTTATCGCGTTAAACGCCTTTTCTCGACGAGAAAAGCAATTTCATCAAAAACAAACAAAACAAGAAAAATGAATCTATTCAACAAGTCTGCAACACGTCCTTAAGAGTTACATGATTTCACCCAATGTCAATATGTAATTTCTCCAGTTCTGATCATTTTTTAGGTTGTTGGTAGCTTGGTCAATGCCAAAACACAGTGAGATCTTTTTATGGCTTTAAACGCGTTTTCTCCTCGAGAGAAACATGATTTCACTAAAAACGTTATAGTTTAAACATACCTGTTTGTACATGTGTGCAAACACTCAGAGCCTTAAGATAGGGGTTTCACCAATGTGTTTTTTGGTGAGAAACCTTCTATTTCAAGGTTCTGTGCGTTTTCAGACAAGTACAATATGTATTTATAGTGTTTCTGATGAAATCCCTCCTTTTAATGCATTTTCTCACAGAAAACGAGTCTCTCGCCATGGGAACATGGCTTTTTTGAAAAAGCATATTCTGGTCGAGAAATCGTGTTTTAAGCAATAAAAACGACTCCCGGCCTTATTTGGTTCACATTTGTACTTTTGGTAAGCTAGCCCGTATTCATAACGCACTAAACCTTTTTATCGCGTTAAACGCCTTTTCTCGACGAGAAAAGCACAATTTCATCAAAAACAAACAAAACAAGAAAAATGAATCTATTCAACAAGTCTGCAACACGTCCTTAAGAGTTACATGATTTCACCCAATGCCAATGTGTAATTTCTCCAGTTCTGATCATTTTTTAGGTTTGTTGGTAGCTTGGTCAATGCCAAAACACAGTGAGATCTTTTTATGGCTTTAAACGCGTTTTGTCCTCGAGAGAAACATGATTTCACTAAAAACGTTATAGTTTAACCATGCCTGTTGTACATGTGTGCAAACACTCAGAGCCTTAAGATAGGGGTTTCACCAATGTGTTTTTTGGTGAGAAACCTTCTATTTCAAGGTTCTGTGCGTTTTCAGACAAGTACAATATGTATTTATAGTGTTTCTGATGAAATCCCTCCTTTTAATGCATTTTCTCACAGAAAACGAGTCTCTCGCCATGGGAACATGGCTTTTTTTAAAAAGCATATTCTGGTCGAGAAATCGTGTTTTAAGCAATAAAAACGACTCCCGGCCTTATTTAGTTCACATTTGTACTTTTGGTAAGCTAGCCCGTATTCATAACGCACTAAACCTTTTTATCGCGTTAAACGTCTTTTCTCGACGAGAAAAGCAATTTCATCAAAAACAAACAAAACAAGAAAAATGAATCTATTCAACAAGTCTGCAACACGTCCTTAAGAGTTACATGATTTCACCCAATGTCAATATGTAATTTCTCCAGTTCTGATCATTTTTTAGGTTGTTGGTAGCTTGGTCAATGCCAAAACACAGTGAGATCTTTTTATGGCTTTAAACGCGTTTTCTCCTCGAGAGAAACATGATTTCACTAAAAACGTTATAGTTTAAACATGCCTGTTTGTACATGTGTGCAAACACTCAGAGCCTTAAGATAGGGGTTTCACCAATGTGTTTTTTGGTGAGAAACCTTCTATTTCAAGGTTCTGTGCGTTTTCAGACAAGTACAATATGTATTTATAGTGTTTCTGATGAAATCCCTCCTTTTAATGCATTTTCTCACAGAAAACGAGTCTCTCGCCATGGGAACATGGCTTTTTTGAAAAAGCATATTCTGGTCGAGAAATCGTGTTTTAAGCAATAAAAACGACTCCCGGCCTTATTTAGTTCACATTTGTACTTTTGGTAAGCTAGCCCGTATTCATAACGCACTAAACCTTTTTATCGCGTTAAACGCCTTTTCTCGACGAGAAAAGCACAATTTCATCAAAAACAAACAAAACAAGAAAAATGAATCTATTCAACAAGTCTGCAACACGTCCTTAAGAGTTGCATGATTTCACCCAATGTCAATGTGTAATTTCTCCAGTTCTGATCATTGTTTAGGTTGTTGGTAGCTTGGTCAATGCCAAAACACAGTGAGATCTTTTTATGGCTTTAAACGCGTTTTGTCCTCGAGAGAAACATGATTTCACTAAAAACGTTATAGTTTAAACATGCCTGTTTGTACATGTGTGCAAACACTCAGAGCCTTAAGATAGGGGTTTCACCAATGTGTTTTTTGGTGAGAAACCTTCTATTTCAAGGTTCTGTGCGTTTTCAGACAAGTACAATATGTATTTATAGTGTTTCTGATGAAATCCCTCCTTTTAATGCATTTTCTCACAGAAAACGAGTCTCTCGCCATGGGAACATGGCTTTTTTGAAAAAGCATATTCTGGTCGAGAAATCGTGTTTTAAGCAATAAAAACGACTCCCGGCCTTATTTAGTTCACATTTGTACTTTTGGTAAGCTAGCCCGTATTCATAACGCACTAAACCTTTTTATCGCGTTAAACGCCTTTTCTCGACGAGAAAAGCACAATTTCATCAAAAACAAACAAAACAAGAAAAATGAATCTATTCAACAAGTCTGCAACACGTCCTTAAGAGTTGCATGATTTCACCCAATGTCAATGTGTAATTTCTCCAGTTCTGATCATTTTTTAGGTTGTTGGTAGCTTGGTCAATGCCAAAACACAGTGAGATCTTTTTATGGCTTTAAACGCGTTTTCTCCTCGAGAGAAACATGATTTCACTAAAAACGTTATAGTTTAAACATGCCTGTTTGTACATGTGTGCAAACACTCAGAGCCTTAAGATAGGGGTTTCACCAATGTGTTTTTTGGTGAGAAACCTTCTATTTCAAGGTTCTGTGCGTTTTCAGACAAGTACAATATGTATTTATAGTGTTTCTGATGAAATCCCTCCTTTTAATGCATTTTCTCACAGAAAACGAGTCTCTCGCCATGGGAACATGGCTTTTTTGAAAAAGCATATTCTGGTCGAGAAATCGTGTTTTAAGCAATAAAAACGACTCCCGGCCTTATTTGGTTCACATTTGTACTTTTGGTAAGCTAGCCCGTATTCATAACGCACTAAACCTTTTTATCGCGTTAAACGCCTTTTCTCGACGAGAAAAGCACAATTTCATCAAAAACAAACAAAACAAGAAAAATGAATCTATTCAACAAGTCTGCAACACGTCCTTAAGAGTTACATGATTTCACCCAATGCCAATGTGTAATTTCTCCAGTTCTGATCATTTTTTAGGTTTGTTGGTAGCTTGGTCAATGCCAAAACACAGTGAGATCTTTTTATGGCTTTAAACGCGTTTTGTCCTCGAGAGAAACATGATTTCACTAAAAACGTTATAGTTTAACCATGCCTGTTGTACATGTGTGCAAACACTCAGAGCCTTAAGATAGGGGTTTCACCAATGTGTTTTTTGGTGAGAAACCTTCTATTTCAAGGTTCTGTGCGTTTTCAGACAAGTACAATATGTATTTATAGTGTTTCTGATGAAATCCCTCCTTTTAATGCATTTTCTCACAGAAAACGAGTCTCTCGCCATGGGAACATGGCTTTTTTAAAAAAGCATATTCTGGTCGAGAAATCGTGTTTTAAGCAATAAAAACGACTCCCGGCCTTATTTAGTTCACATTTGTACTTTTGGTAAGCTAGCCCGTATTCATAACGCACTAAACCTTTTTATCGCGTTAAACGTCTTTTCTCGACGAGAAAAGCAATTTCATCAAAAACAAACAAAACAAGAAAAATGAATCTATTCAACAAGTCTGCAACACGTCCTTAAGAGTTACATGATTTCACCCAATGTCAATATGTAATTTCTCCAGTTCTGATCATTTTTTAGGTTGTTGGTAGCTTGGTCAATGCCAAAACACAGTGAGATCTTTTTATGGCTTTAAACGCGTTTTCTCCTCGAGAGAAACATGATTTCACTAAAAACGTTATAGTTTAAACATGCCTGTTTGTACATGTGTGCAAACACTCAGAGCCTTAAGATAGGGGTTTCACCAATGTGTTTTTTGGTGAGAAACCTTCTATTTCAAGGTTCTGTGCGTTTTCAGACAAGTACAATATGTATTTATAGTGTTTCTGATGAAATCCCTCCTTTTAATGCATTTTCTCACAGAAAACGAGTCTCTCGCCATGGGAACATGGCTTTTTTGAAAAAGCATATTCTGGTCGAGAAATCGTGTTTTAAGCAATAAAAACGACTCCCGGCCTTATTTAGTTCACATTTGTACTTTTGGTAAGCTAGCCCGTATTCATAACGCACTAAACCTTTTTATCGCGTTAAACGCCTTTTCTCGACGAGAAAAGCACAATTTCATCAAAAACAAACAAAACAAGAAAAATGAATCTATTCAACAAGTCTGCAACACGTCCTTAAGAGTTGCATGATTTCACCCAATGTCAATGTGTAATTTCTCCAGTTCTGATCATTGTTTAGGTTGTTGGTAGCTTGGTCAATGCCAAAACACAGTGAGATCTTTTTATGGCTTTAAACGCGTTTTGTCCTCGAGAGAAACATGATTTCACTAAAAACGTTATAGTTTAAACATGCCTGTTTGTACATGTGTGCAAACACTCAGAGCCTTAAGATAGGGGTTTCACCAATGTGTTTTTTGGTGAGAAACCTTCTATTTCAAGGTTCTGTGCGTTTTCAGACAAGTACAATATGTATTTATAGTGTTTCTGATGAAATCCCTCCTTTTAATGCATTTTCTCACAGAAAACGAGTCTCTCGCCATGGGAACATGGCTTTTTTGAAAAAGCATATTCTGGTCGAGAAATCGTGTTTTAAGCAATAAAAACGACTCCCGGCCTTATTTAGTTCACATTTGTACTTTTGGTAAGCTAGCCCGTATTCATAACGCACTAAACCTTTTTATCGCGTTAAACGCCTTTTCTCGACGAGAAAAGCACAATTTCATCAAAAACAAACAAAACAAGAAAAATGAATCTATTCAACAAGTCTGCAACACGTCCTTAAGAGTTGCATGATTTCACCCAATGTCAATGTGTAATTTCTCCAGTTCTGATCATTTTTTAGGTTGTTGGTAGCTTGGTCAATGCCAAAACACAGTGAGATCTTTTTATGGCTTTAAACGCGTTTTGTCCTCGAGAGAAACATGATTTCACTAAAAACGTTATAGTTTAAACATGCCTGTTTGTACATGTGTGCAAACACTCAGAGCCTTAAGATAGGGGTTTCACCAATGTGTTTTTTGGTGAGAAACCTTCTATTTCAAGGTTCTGTGCGTTTTCAGACAAGTACAATATGTATTTATAGTGTTTCTGATGAAATCCCTCCTTTTAATGCATTTTCTCACAGAAAACGAGTCTCTCGCCATGGGAACATGGATTTTTTGAAAAAGCATATTCTGGTCGAGAAATCGTGTTTTAAGCAATAAAAACGACTCCCGGCCTTATTTAGTTCACATTTGTACTTTTGGTAAGCTAGCCCGTATTCATAACGCACTAAACCTTTTTATCGCGTTAAACGCCTTTTCTCGACGAGAAAAGCAATTTCATCAAAAACAAACAAAACAAGAAAAATGAATCTATTCAACAAGTCTGCAACACGTCCTTAAGAGTTACATGATTTCACCCAATGTCAATATGTAATTTCTCCAGTTCTGATCATTTTTTAGGTTGTTGGTAGCTTGGTCAATGCCAAAACACAGTGAGATCTTTTTATGGCTTTAAACGCGTTTTCTCCTCGAGAGAAACATGATTTCACTAAAAACGTTATAGTTTAAACATGCCTTTTTGTACATGTGTGCAAACACTCAGAGCCTTAAGATAGGGGTTTCACCAATGTGTTTTTTGGTGAGAAACCTTCTATTTCAAGGTTCTGTGCGTTTTCAGACAAGTACAATATGTATTTATAGTGTTTCTGATGAAATCCCTCCTTTTAATGCATTTTCTCACAGAAAACGAGTCTCTCGCCATGGGAACATGGCTTTTTTTGAAAAAGCATATTCTGGTCGAGAAATCGTGTTTTAAGCAATAAAAACGACTCCCGGCCTTATTTGGTTCACATTTGTACTTTTGGTAAGCTAGCCCGTATTCATAACGCACTAAACCTTTTTATCGCGTTAAACGCCTTTTCTCGACAAGAAAAGCACAATTTCATCAAAAACAAACAAAACAAGAAAAATGAAGCTATTCAACAAGTCTGCAACACGTCCTTAAGAGTTGCATGATTTCACCCAATGTCAATGTGTAATTTCTCCAGTTCTGATCATTTTTTAGGTTGTTGGTAGCTTGGTCAATGCCAAAACACAGTGAGATCTTTTTATGGCTTTAAACGCGTTTTCTCCTCGAGAGAAACATGATTTCACTAAAAACGTTATAGTTTAAACATGCCTGTTTGTACATGTGTGCAAACACTCAGAGCCTTAAGATAGGGGTTTCACCAATGTGTTTTTTGGTGAGAAACCTTCTATTTCAAGGTTCTGTGCGTTTTCAGACAAGTACAATATGTATTTATAGTGTTTCTGATGAAATCCCTCCTTTTAATGCATTTTCTCACAGAAAACGAGTCTCTCGCCATGGGAACATGGCTTTTTTAAAAAAGCATATTCTGGTCGAGAAATCGTGTTTTAAGCAATAAAAACGACTCCCGGCCTTATTTAGTTCACATTTGTACTTTTGGTAAGCTAGCCCGTATTCATAACGCACTAAACCTTTTTATCGCGTTAAACGTCTTTTCTCGACGAGAAAAGCAATTTCATCAAAAACAAACAAAACAAGAAAAATGAATCTATTCAACAAGTCTGCAACACGTCCTTAAGAGTTACATGATTTCACCCAATGTCAATATGTAATTTCTCCAGTTCTGATCATTTTTTAGGTTGTTGGTAGCTTGGTCAATGCCAAAACACAGTGAGATCTTTTTATGGCTTTAAACGCGTTTTCTCCTCGAGAGAAACATGATTTCACTAAAAACGTTATAGTTTAAACATGCCTGTTTGTACATGTGTGCAAACACTCAGAGCCTTAAGATAGGGGTTTCACCAATGTGTTTTTTGGTGAGAAACCTTCTATTTCAAGGTTCTGTGCGTTTTCAGACAAGTACAATATGTATTTATAGTGTTTCTGATGAAATCCCTCCTTTTAATGCATTTTCTCACAGAAAACGAGTCTCTCGCCATGGGAACATGGCTTTTTTGAAAAAGCATATTCTGGTCGAGAAATCGTGTTTTAAGCAATAAAAACGACTCCCGGCCTTATTTGGTTCACATTTGTACTTTTGGTAAGCTAGCCCGTATTCATAACGCACTAAACCTTTTTATCGCGTTAAACGCCTTTTCTCGACGAGAAAAGCAATTTAATCAAAAACAAACAAAACAAGAAAAATGAATCTATTCAACAAGTCTGCAACACGTCCTTAAGAGTTACATGATTTCACCCAATGTCAATATGTAATTTCTCCAGTTCTGATCATTTTTTAGGTTGTTGGTAGCTTGGTCAATGCCAAAACACAGTGAGATCTTTTTATGGCTTTAAACGCGTTTTCTCCTCGAGAGAAACATGATTTCACTAAAAACGTTATAGTTTAAACATGCCTGTTTGTACATGTGTGCAAACACTCAGAGCCTTAAGATAGGGGTTTCACCAATGTGTTTTTTGGTGAGAAACCTTCTATTTCAAGGTTCTGTGCGTTTTCAGACAAGTACAATATGTATTTATAGTGTTTCTGATGAAATCCCTCCTTTTAATGCATTTTCTCACAGAAAACGAGTCTCTCGCCATGGGAACATGGCTTTTTTTGAAAAAGCATATTCTGGTCGAGAAATCGTGTTTTAAGCAATAAAAACGACTCCCGGCCTTATTTGGTTCACATTTGTACTTTTGGTAAGCTAGCCCGTATTCATAACGCACTAAACCTTTTTATCGCGTTAAACGCCTTTTCTCGACAAGAAAAGCACAATTTCATCAAAAACAAACAAAACAAGAAAAATGAATCTATTCAACAAGTCTGCAACACGTCCTTAAGAGTTACATGATTTCACCCAATGTCAATATGTAATTTCTCCAGTTCTGATCATTTTTTAGGTTGTTGGTAGCTTGGTCAATGCCAAAACACAGTGAGATCTTTTTATGGCTTTAAACGCGTTTTCTCCTCGAGAGAAACATGATTTCACTAAAAACGTTATAGTTTAAACATGCCTGTTTGTACATGTGTGCAAACACTCAGAGCCTTAAGATAGGGGTTTCACCAATGTGTTTTTTGGTGAGAAACCTTCTATTTCAAGGTTCTGTGCGTTTTCAGACAAGTACAATATGTATTTATAGTGTTTCTGATGAAATCCCTCCTTTTAATGCATTTTCTCACAGAAAACGAGTCTCTCGCCATGGGAACATGGCTTTTTTTGAAAAAGCATATTCTGGTCGAGAAATCGTGTTTTAAACAATGAGAACGACTCCCGGCCTTATTTAATTCTCATTTTTACTTTTGGTAAGCTAGCCCGTATTCATAACGCACTAAACCTTTTTATCGCGTTAAACGCCTTTTCTCGACAAGAAAAGCACCATTTCATCAAAAACAAACAAAACAACAAAAATGAATCTATTCAACAAGTCTGCAACACGTCCTTAAGAGTTGCATGATTTCACACAATGTCAATGTGTAATTTCTCCAGTTCTGATCATTGTTTAGGTTGTTGGTAGCTTGGTCCAATGCCAAAACACAGTGAAATCTTTTTATGGCTTTAAACGCGTTTTCTCCTCGAGAGAAAAATGATTTCACTAAAAACGTTATAGTTTAAACATGCCTGTTGTACATGTGTGCAAACACTCAGAGCCTTAAGATAAGGGTATAACCAATGAGTTTTTTGGTGAGAAACCATCTATTTCAAGGTTCTGTGCGTTTTCAGACAAGTACAATATATATTTATAGTGTTTCTGAGGAAATCCCTCCTTTTAATGCATTTTTTCGCAGAAAATGAGTCTCTCGCCATGGGAACATGGCTTTTTTTGAAAAAGCATATTCTGGTCGAGAAATCGTGTTTTAAACAATAAAAACGAGTCCCGGCCTTATTTAGTTCACATTTTTACTTTTGGTAAGCTAGCCCGTATTCATAACGCACTAAACTATTTTATCGCGTTAAACGCCTTTTCTCGACAAGAAAAGCACCATTTCATCAAAAACAAACAAAACAAGAAAAATGAATCTATTCAACAAGTCTGCAACACGTCCTTAAGAGTTGCATGATATCACACAATGTCAATGTGTAATTTCTCCAGTTCTGATCATTGTTTAGGTTGTTGGTAGCTTGGTCCAATGCCAAAACACAGTGAAATCTTTTTATGGCTTTAAACGCGTTTTCTCCTCGAGAGAAACATGATTTCACTAAAAACGTTATAGTTTAAACATGCCTGTTGTACATGTGTGCAAACACTCAGAGCCTTAAGATAGGGGTTTCACCAATGTGTTTTTTGGTGAGAAACCTTCTATTCCAAGGTTCTGTGCGTTTTCAGACAAGTACAATATGTATTTATAGTGTTTCTGAGGAAATCCCTCCTTTTAATGCATTTTCTCGCAGAAAAGGAGCCTCTCGCCATGGGAACATGGCTTTTTTTGAAAAAGCATATTCTGGTCGAGAAATCGTGTTTTAAACAATAAAAACGAGTCCCGGCCGTATTTAGTTCACATGTTTACTTTTGGTAAGCTAGCCCGTATTCATAACGCACTAAACCTTTTTATCGCGTTAAACGCCTTTTCTCGACAAGAAAAGCACCATTTCATCAAAAACAAACAAAACAAGAAAAATGAATCTATTCAACAAGTCTGCAACACGTCCTTAAGAGTTGCATGATATCACACAATGTCAAAGTGTAATTTCTCCAGTTCTGATCATTGTTTAGGTTGTTGGTAGCTTAGTCCAATGCCAAAACACAGTGAAATCTTTTTATGGCTTTAAACGCGTTTTCTCCTCGAGAGAAACATGATTTCACTAAAAACGTTATAGTTTAAACATGCCTGTTGTACATGTGTGCAAACACTCAGAGCCTTAAGATAGGGGTTTCACCAATGTGTTTTTTGGTGAGAAACCTTCTATTTCAAGGTTCTGTGCGTTTTCAGACAAGTACAATATGTATTTATAGTGTTTCTGAGGAAATCCCTCCTTTTAATGCATTTTCTCGCAGAAAATGAGTCTCTCGCCATGGGAACATGGCTTTTTTTGAAAAAGCATATTCTGGTCGAGAAATCGTGTTTTAAACAATAAAAACGAGTCCCGGCCTTATTTAGTTCACATTTTTACTTTTGGTAAGCTAGCCCGTATTCATAACGCACTAAACTATTTTATCGCGTTAAACGCCTTTTCTCGACAAGAAAAGCACCATTTCATCAAAAACAAACAAAAAAAGAAAAATGAATCTATTCAACAAGTCTGCAACACGTCCTTAAGAGTTGCATGATATCACACAATGTCAATGTGTAATTTCTCCAGTTCTGATCATTGTTTAGGTTGTTGGTAGCTTGGTCCAATGCCAAAACACAGTGAAATCTTTTTATGGCTTTAAACGCGTTTTCTCCTCGAGAGAAACATGATTTCACTAAAAACGTTATAGTTTAAACATGCCTGTTGTACATGTGTGCAAACACTCAGAGCCTTAAGATAGGGGTTTCACCAATATGTTTTTTGGTGAGAAACCTTATATTCCAAGGTTCTGTGCGTTTTCAGACAAGTACAATATGTATTTATAGTGTTTCTGAGGAAATCCCTCCTTTTAATGCATTTTCTCGCAGAAAATGAGTCTCTCGCCATGGGAACATGGCTTTTTTTGAAAAAGCATATTCTGGTCGAGAAATCGTGTTTTAAACAATAAAAACGAGTCCCGGCCGTATTTAGTTCACATTTTTACTTTTGGTAAGCTAGCCCGTATTCATAACGCACTAAACCTTTTTATCGCGTTAAACGCCTTTTCTCGACAAGAAAAGCACCATTTCATCAAAAACAAACAAAACAAGAAAAATGAATCTATTCAACAAGTCTGCAACACGTCCTTAAGAGTTGCATGATATCACACAATGTCAAAGTGTAATTTCTCCAGTTCTGATCATTGTTTAGGTTGTTGGTAGCTTAGTCCAATGCCAAAACACAGTGAAATCTTTTTATGGCTTTAAACGCGTTTTCTCCTCGAGAGAAACATGATTTCACTAAAAACGTTATAGTTTAAACATGCCTGTTGTACATGTGTGCAAACACTCAGAGCCTTAAGATAGGGGTTTCACCAATGTGTTTTTTGGTGAGAAACCTTCTATTTCAAGGTTCTGTGCGTTTTCAGACAAGTACAATATGTATTTATAGTGTTTCTGAGGAAATCCCTCCTTTTAATGCATTTTCTCGCAGAAAATGAGTCTCTCGCCATGGGAACATGGCTTTTTTTAAAAAGCATATTCTGGTCGAGAAATCGTGTTTTAAACAATGAGAACGACTCCCGGCCTTATTTAATTCTCATTTTTACTTTTGGTAAGCTAGCCCGTATTCATAACGCACTAAACCTTTTTATCGCGTTAAACGCCTTTTCTCGACAAGAAAAGCAGCATTTCATCAAAAACAAATTAAAACAAGAAAAATGAATCTATTCAACAAGTCTGCAACACGTCCTTAAGAGTTGCATGATTTCACAAAATGTTAATGTGTAATTTCTCCAGTTCTGATCATTGTTTAGGTTGTTGGTAGCTTGGTCCAATGCCAAAACACAGTGAAATCTTTTTATGGCTTTAAACGCGTTTTCTCCTCGAGAGAAACATGATTTCACTAAAAACGTTATAGTTTAAACATGCCTGTTGTACATGTGTGCAAACACTCAGAGCCTTAAGATAGGGGTTTCACCAATGTGTTTTTTGGTGAGAAACCTTCTATTTCAAGGTTCTGTGCGTTTTCAGACAAGTACAATATATATTTATAGTGTTTCTGAGGAAATCCCTCCTTTTAATGCATTTTCTCGCAGAAAACGAGTCTCGCCATGGGAACATGGCTTTTTTGAAAAAGCATATTCTGGTCGAGAAATAGTGTTTTAAACAATGAGAACGACTCCCGGCCTTTTTTAGTTCACATTTTTACTTTTGGTAAGCTAGCCCGTATTCATAACGCACTAAACCTTTTTATCGCGTTAAACGCCTTTTCTCGACAAGAAAAGCACAATTTCATCAAAAACAAACAAAACAAGAAAAATGAAGCTATTCAACAAGTCTGCAACACGTCCTTAAGAGTTGCATGATTTCACACAATGTCAATGTGTAATTTCTCCAGTTCTGATCATTGTTTAGGTTGTTGGTAGCTTGGTCCAATGCCAAAACACACTGAAATCTTTTTATGGCTTTAAACGCGTTTTCTCCTCGAGAGAAACATGATTTCACTAAAAACGTTATAGTTTAAACATGCCTGTTGTACATGTGTGCAAACACTCAGAGCCTTAAGGTAGGGGTTTCACCAATGTGTTTTTTGGTGAGAAACCTTCTATTTCAAGGTTCTGTGCGTTTTCAGACAAGTACAATATGTATTTATAGTGTTTCTGAGGAAATCCCTCCTTTTAATGCATTTTCTCGCAGAAAATGAGTCTCTCGCCATGGGAACATGGCTTTTTTTGAAAAAGCATATTCTGGTCGAGAAATCGTGTTTTAAACAATAAAAACGAGTCCCGGCCTTCTTTAGTTCACATTTGTACTTTTGGTAAGCTAGCCCGTATTCATAACGCACTAAACCTTTTTATCGCGTTAAACGCCTTTTCTCGACGAGAAAAGCAATTTCATCAAAAACAAACAAAACAAGAAAAATGAATCTATTCAACAAGTCTGCAACACGTCCTTAAGAGTTACATGATTTCACCCAATGTCAATACGTAATTTCTCCAGTTCTGATCATTTTTTAGGTTGTTGGTAGCTTGGTCAATGCCAAAACACAGTGAGATCTTTTTATGGCTTTAAACGCGTTTTCTCCTCGAGAGAAACATGATTTCACTAAAAACGTTATAGTTTAAACATGCCTGTTTGTACATGTGTGCAAACACTCAGAGCCTTAAGATAGGGGTTTCACCAATGTGTTTTTTGGTGAGAAACCTTCTATTTCAAGGTTCTGTGCGTTTTCAGACAAGTACAATATGTATTTATAGTGTTTCTGATGAAATCCCTCCTTTTAATGCATTTTCTCACAGAAAACGAGTCTCTCGCCATGGGAACATGGCTTTTTTGAAAAAGCATATTCTGGTCGAGAAATCGTGTTTTAAGCAATAAAAACGACTCCCGGCCTTATTTAGTTCACATTTGTACTTTTGGTAAGCTAGCCCGTATTCATAACGCACTAAACCTTTTTATCGCGTTAAACGCCTTTTCTCGACGAGAAAAGCAATTTCATCAAAAACAAACAAAACAAGAAAAATGAATCTATTCAACAAGTCTGCAACACGTCCTTAAGAGTTACATGATTTCACCCAATGTCAATATGTAATTTCTCCAGTTCTGATCATTTTTTAGGTTGTTGGTAGCTTGGTCAATGCCAAAACACAGTGAGATCTTTTTATGGCTTTAAACGCGTTTTCTCCTCGAGAGAAACATGATTTCACTAAAAACGTTATAGTTTAAACATGCCTGTTTGTACATGTGTGCAAACACTCAGAGCCTTAAGATAGGGGTTTCACCAATGTGTTTTTTGGTGAGAAACCTTCTATTTCAAGGTTCTGTGCGTTTTCAGACAAGTACAATATGTATTTATAGTGTTTCTGATGAAATCCCTCCTTTTAATGCATTTTCTCACAGAAAACGAGTCTCTCGCCATGGGAACATGGCTTTTTTGAAAAAGCATATTCTGGTCGAGAAATCGTGTTTTAAGCAATAAAAACGACTCCCGGCCTTATTTGGTTCACATTTGTACTTTTGGTAAGCTAGCCCGTATTCATAACGCACTAAACCTTTTTATCGCGTTAAACGCCTTTTCTCGACGAGAAAAGCAATTTCATCAAAAACAAACAAAACAAGAAAAATGAATCTATTCAACAAGTCTGCAACACGTCCTTAAGAGTAACATGATTTCACCCAATGTCAATATGTAATTTCTCCAGTTCTGATCATTTTTTAGGTTGTTGGTAGCTTGGTCAATGCCAAAACACAGTGAGATCTTTTTATGGCTTTAAACGCGTTTTCTCCTCGAGAGAAACATGATTTCACTAAAAACGTTATAGTTTAAACATGCCTGTTTGTACATGTGTGCAAACACTCAGAGCCTTAAGATAGGGGTTTCACCAATGTGTTTTTTGGTGAGAAACCTTCTATTTCAAGGTTCTGTGCGTTTTCAGACAAGTACAATATGTATTTATAGTGTTTCTGATGAAATCCCTCCTTTTAATGCATTTTCTCACAGAAAACGAGTCTCTCGCCATGGGAACATGGCTTTTTTGAAAAAGCATATTCTGGTCGAGAAATCGTGTTTTAAGCAATAAAAACGACTCCCGGCCTTATTTAGTTCACATTTGTACTTTTGGTAAGCTAGCCCGTATTCATAACGCACTAAACCTTTTTATCGCGTTAAACGCCTTTTCTCGACGAGAAAAGCAATTTCATCAAAAACAAACAAAACAAGAAAAATGAATCTATTCAACAAGTCTGCAACACGTCCTTAAGAGTTACATGATTTCACCCAATGTCAATATGTAATTTCTCCAGTTCTGATCATTTTTTAGGTTGTTGGTAGCTTGGTCAATGCCAAAACACAGTGAGATCTTTTTATGGCTTTAAACGCGTTTTCTCCTCGAGAGAAACATGATTTCACTAAAAACGTTATAGTTTAAACATGCCTGTTTGTACATGTGTGCAAACACTCAGAGCCTTAAGATAGGGGTTTCACCAATGTGTTTTTTGGTGAGAAACCTTCTATTTCAAGGTTCTGTGCGTTTTCAGACAAGTACAATATGTATTTATAGTGTTTCTGATGAAATCCCTCCTTTTAATGCATTTTCTCACAGAAAACGAGTCTCTCGCCATGGGAACATGGCTTTTTTGAAAAAGCATATTCTGCTCGAGAAATCGTGTTTTAAGCAATAAAAACGACTCCCGGCCTTATTTGGTTCACATTTGTACTTTTGGTAAGCTAGCCCGTATTCATAACGCACTAAACCTTTTTATCGCGTTAAACGCCTTTTCTCGATGAGAAAAGCACAATTTCATCAAAAACAAACAAAACAAGAAAAATGAATCTATTCAACAAGTCTGCAACACGTCCTTAAGAGTTACATGATTTCACCCAATGCCAATGTGTAATTTCTCCAGTTCTGATCATTTTTTAGGTTTGTTGGTAGCTTGGTCAATGCCAAAACACAGTGAGATCTTTTTATGGCTTTAAACGCGTTTTGTCCTCGAGAGAAACATGATTTCACTAAAAACGTTATAGTTTAACCATGCCTGTTGTACATGTGTGCAAACACTCAGAGCCTTAAGATAGGGGTTTCACCAATGTGTTTTTTGGTGAGAAACCTTCTATTTCAAGGTTCTGTGCGTTTTCAGACAAGTACAATATGTATTTATAGTGTTTCTGATGAAATCCCTCCTTTTAATGCATTTTCTCACAGAAAACGAGTCTCTCGCCATGGGAACATGGCTTTTTTAAAAAAGCATATTCTGGTCGAGAAATCGTGTTTTAAGCAATAAAAACGACTCCCGGCCTTATTTAGTTCACATTTGTACTTTTGGTAAGCTAGCCCGTATTCATAACGCACTAAACCTTTTTATCGCGTTAAACGTCTTTTCTCGACGAGAAAAGCAATTTCATCAAAAACAAACAAAACAAGAAAAATGAATCTATTCAACAAGTCTGCAACACGTCCTTAAGAGTTACATGATTTCACCCAATGTCAATATGTAATTTCTCCAGTTCTGATCATTTTTTAGGTTGTTGGTAGCTTGGTCAATGCCAAAACACAGTGAGATCTTTTTATGGCTTTAAACGCGTTTTCTCCTCGAGAGAAACATGATTTCACTAAAAACGTTATAGTTTAAACATGCCTGTTTGTACATGTGTGCAAACACTCAGAGCCTTAAGATAGGGGTTTCACCAATGTGTTTTTTGGTGAGAAACCTTCTATTTCAAGGTTCTGTGCGTTTTCAGACAAGTACAATATGTATTTATAGTGTTTCTGATGAAATCCCTCCTTTTAATGAATTTTCTCACAGAAAACGAGTCTCTCGCCATGGGAACATGGCTTTTTTGAAAAAGCATATTCTGGTCGAGAAATCGTGTTTTAAGCAATAAAAACGACTCCCGGCCTTATTTAGTTCACATTTGTACTTTTGGTAAGCTAGCCCGTATTCATAACGCACTAAACCTTTTTATCGCGTTAAACGCCTTTTCTCGACGAGAAAAGCACAATTTCATCAAAAACAAAAAAAACAAGAAAAATGAATCTATTCAACAAGTCTGCAACACGTCCTTAAGAGTTACATGATTTCACCCAATGCCAATGTGTAATTTCTCCAGTTCTGATCATTTTTTAGGTTTGTTGGTAGCTTGGTCAATGCCAAAACACAGTGAGATCTTTTTATGGCTTTAAACGCGTTTTCTCCTCGAGAGAAACATGATTTCACTAAAAACGTTATAGTTTAACCATGCCTTTTGTACATGTGTGCAAACACTCAGAGCCTTAAGATAGGGGTTTCACCAATGTGTTTTTTGGTGAGAAACCTTCTATTTCAAGGTTCTGTGCGTTTTCAGACAACTACAATATGTATTTATAGTGTTTCTGATGAAATCCCTCCTTTTAATGCATTTTCTCACAGAAAACGAGTCTCTCGCCATGGGAACATGGCTTTTTTGAAAAAGCATATTCTGGTCGAGAAATCGTGTTTTAAGCAATAAAAACGACTCCCGGCCTTATTTGGTTCACATTTGTACTTTTGGTAAGCTAGCCCGTATTCATAACGCACTAAACCTTTTTATCGCGTTAAACGCCTTTTCTCGACGAGAAAAGCACAATTTCATCAAAAACAAACAAAACAAGAAAAATGAATCTATTCAACAAGTCTGCAACACGTCCTTAAGAGTTGCATGATTTCACACAATGTCAATGTGTGATTTCTCCAGTTCTGATCATTGTTTAGGCTGTTGGCAGCTTGGTCCAATGCCAAAACACAGTGAAATCTTTTTATGGCTTTAAACGCGTTTTCTCCTCGAGAGAAACACGATTTCACTAAAAACGTTATAGTTTAAACATGCCTGTTGTACATGTGTGCAAAAACTCAGAGCCTTAAGATAGAGGTTTTACCAATGTGTTTTTTGGTGAGAAACCTACTATTTAGAGGTTCTGTGCGTTTTCAGACAAGTACAATATGTATTTATAGTGTTTCTGATGAAATCCCTGCTTTTAATGCATTTTCTCAAAGAAAATGAGTCTCGCCATGGGAACATGGCTTTTTTGAAAAAGCATATTCTGGTCGAGAAATCGTGTTTTAAACAATGAGAACGACTCCCGGCCTTATTTAATTCTCATTTTTACTTTTGGTAAGCTAGCCCGTATTCATAACGCACTAAACCTTTTTATCGCGTTAAACGCCTTTTCTCGACGAGAAAAGCACAATTTCATCAAAAACAAACAAAACAAGAAAAATGAATCTATTCAACAAGTCTGCAACACGTCCTTAAGAGTTGCATGATTTCACACAATGTCAATGTGTGATTTCTCCAGTTCTGATCATTGTTTAGGCTGTTGGCAGCTTGGTCCAATGCCAAAACACAGTGAAATCTTTTTATGGCTTTAAACGCGTTTTCTCCTCGAGAGAAACACGATTTCACTAAAAACGTTATAGTTTAAACATGCCTGTTGTACATGTGTGCAAAAACTCAGAGCCTTAAGATAGAGGTTTTACCAATGTGTTTTTTGGTGAGAAACCTACTATTTAGAGGTTCTGTGCGTTTTCAGACAAGTACAATATGTATTTATAGTGTTTCTGATGAAATCCCTGCTTTTAATGCATTTTCTCAAAGAAAATGAGTCTCTCGCCATGGGAACATGGCTTTTTTGAAAAAGCATATTCTGGTCGAGAAATCGTGTTTTAAACAATGAGAACGACTCCCGGCCTTATTTAATTCTCATTTTTACTTTTGGTAAGCTAGCCCGTATTCATAACGCACTAAACCTTTTTATCGCGTTAAACGCCTTTTCTCGACAAGAAAAGCACCATTTCATCAAAAACAAACAAAACAACAAAAATGAATCTATTCAACAAGTCTGCAACACGTCCTTAAGAGTTGCATGATTTCACACAATGTCAATGTGTAATTTCTCCAGTTCTGATCATTGTTTAGGTTGTTGGTAGCTTGGTCCAATGCCAAAACACAGTGAAATCTTTTTATGGCTTTAAACGCGTTTTCTCCTCGAGAGAAAAATGATTTCACTAAAAACGTTATAGTTTAAACATGCCTGTTGTACATGTGTGCAAACACTCAGAGCCTTAAGATAGGGGTTTCACCAATGTGTTTTTTGGTGAGAAACCTTCTATTTCAAGGTTCTGTGCGTTTTCAGACAAGTACAATATATATTTATAGTGTTTCTGAGGAAATCCCTCCTTTTAATGCATTTTCTCGCAGAAAATGAGTCTCGCCATGGGAACATGGCTTTTTTGAAAAAGCATATTCTGGTCGAGAAATCGTGTTTTAAACAATGAGAACGACTCCCGGCCTTATTTAGTTCACATTTGTACTTTTGGTAAGCTAGCCCGTATTCATAACGCACTAAACCTTTTTATCGCGTTAAACGCCTTTTCTCGACAAGAAAAGCACAATTTCATCAAAAACAAACAAAACAAGAAAAATGAAACTATTCAACAAGTCTGCAACACGTCCTTAAGAGTTGCATGATATCACACAATGTCAATGTGTAATTTCTCCAGTTCTGATCATTGTTTAGGTTGTTGGTAGCTTGGTCCAATGCCAAAACACAGTGAAATCTTTTTATGGCTTTAAACGCGTTTTCTCCTCGAGAGAAACATGATTTCACTAAAAACGTTATAGTTTAAACATGCCTGTTGTACATGTGTGCAAACACTCAGAGCCTTAAGATAGGGGTTTCACCAATGTGTTTTTTGGTGAGAAACCTTCTATTCCAAGGTTCTGTGCGTTTTCAGACAAGTACAATATGTATTTATAGTGTTTCTGAGGAAATCCCTCCTTTTAATGCATTTTCTCGCAGAAAAGGAGTCTCTCGCCATGGGAACATGGCTTTTTTTGAAAAAGCATATTCTGGTCGAGAAATCGTGTTTTAAACAATAAAAACGAGTCCCGGCCGTATTTAGTTCACATGTTTACTTTTGGTAAGCTAGCCCGTATTCATAACGCACTAATCCTTTTTCTCGCGTTAAACGCCTTTTCTCGACAAGAAAAGCACCATTTCATCAAAAACAAACAAAACAAGAAAAATGAATCTATTCAACAAGTCTGCAACACGTCCTTAAGAGTTGCATGATATCACACAATGTCAAAGTGTAATTTCTCCAGTTCTGATCATTGTTTAGGTTGTTGGTAGCTTAGTCCAATGCCAAAACACAGTGAAATCTTTTTATGGCTTTAAACGCGTTTTCTCCTCGAGAGAAACATGATTTCACTAAAAACGTTATAGTTTAAACATGCCTGTTGTACATGTGTGCAAACACTCAGAGCCTTAAGATAGGGGTTTCACCAATGTGTTTTTTGGTGAGAAACCTTCTATTTCAAGGTTCTGTGCGTTTTCAGACAAGTACAATATGTATTTATAGTGTTTCTGAGGAAATCCCTCCTTTTAATGCATTTTCTCGCAGAAAATGAGTCTCTCGCCATGGGAACATGGCTTTTTTTGAAAAAGCATATTCTGGTCGAGAAATCGTGTTTTAAACAATAAAAACGAGTCCCGGCCTTATTTAGTTCACATTTTTACTTTTGGTAAGCTAGCCCGTATTCATAACGCACTAAACTATTTTATCGCGTTAAACGCCTTTTCTCGACAAGAAAAGCACCATTTCATCAAAAACAAACAAAACAAGAAAAATGAATCTATTCAACAAGTCTGCAACACGTCCTTAAGAGTTGCATGATATCACACAATGTCAATGTGTAATTTCTCCAGTTCTGATCATTGTTTAGGTTGTTGGTAGCTTGGTCCAATGCCAAAACACAGTGAAATCTTTTTATGGCTTTAAACGCGTTTTCTCCTCGAGAGAAACATGATTTCACTAAAAACGTTATAGTTTAAACATGCCTGTTGTACATGTGTGCAAACACTCAGAGCCTTAAGATAGGGGTTTCACCAATATGTTTTTTGGTGAGAAACCTTATATTCCAAGGTTCTGTGCGTTTTCAGACAAGTACAATATGTATTTATAGTGTTTCTGAGGAAATCCCTCCTTTTAATGCATTTTCTCGCAGAAAAGGAGTCTCTCGCCATGGGAACATGGCTTTTTTTGAAAAAGCATATTCTGGTCGAGAAATCGTGTTTTAAACAATAAAAACGAGTCCCGGCCGTATTTAGTTCACATTTTTACTTTTGGTAAGCTAGCCCGTATTCATAACGCACTAAACCTTTTTATCGCGTTAAACGCCTTTTCTCGACAAGAAAAGCACCATTTCATCAAAAACAAACAAAACAAGAAAAATGAATCTATTCAACAAGTCTGCAACACGTCCTTAAGAGTTGCATGATATCACACAATGTCAAAGTGTAATTTCTCCAGTTCTGATCATTGTTTAGGTTGTTGGTAGCTTAGTCCAATGCCAAAACACAGTGAAATCTTTTTATGGCTTTAAACGCGTTTTCTCCTCGAGAGAAACATGATTTCACTAAAAACGTTATAGTTTAAACATGCCTGTTGTACATGTGTGCAAACACTCAGAGCCTTAAGATAGGGGTTTCACCAATGTGTTTTTTGGTGAGAAACCTTCTATTTCAAGGTTCTGTGCGTTTTCAGACAAGTACAATATGTATTTATAGTGTTTCTGAGGAAATCCCTCCTTTTAATGCATTTTCTCGCAGAAAATGAGTCTCTCGCCATGGGAACATGGCTTTTTTTAAAAAGCATATTCTGGTCGAGAAATCGTGTTTTAAACAATGAGAACGACTCCCGGCCTTATTTAATTCTCATTTTTACTTTTGGTAAGCTAGCCCGTATTCATAACGCACTAAACCTTTTTATCGCGTTAAACGCCTTTTCTCGACAAGAAAAGCAGCATTTCATCAAAAACAAATTAAAACAAGAAAAATGAATCTATTCAACAAGTCTGCAACACGTCCTTAAGAGTTGCATGATTTCACAAAATGTTAATGTGTAATTTCTCCAGTTCTGATCATTGTTTAGGTTGTTGGTAGCTTGGTCCAATGCCAAAACACAGTGAAATCTTTTTATGGCTTTAAACGCGTTTTCTCCTCGAGAGAAACATGATTTCACTAAAAACGTTATAGTTTAAACATGCCTGTTGTACATGTGTGCAAACACTCAGAGCCTTAAGATAGGGGTTTCACCAATGTGTTTTTTGGTGAGAAACCTTCTATTTCAAGGTTCTGTGCGTTTTCAGACAAGTACAATATATATTTATAGTGTTTCTGAGGAAATCCCTCCTTTTAATGCATTTTCTCGCAGAAAACGAGTCTCGCCATGGGAACATGGCTTTTTTGAAAAAGCATATTCTGGTCGAGAAATAGTGTTTTAAACAATGAGAACGACTCCCGGCCTTTTTTAGTTCACATTTTTACTTTTGGTAAGCTAGCCCGTATTCATAACGCACTAAACCTTTTTATCGCGTTAAACGCCTTTTCTCGACAAGAAAAGCACAATTTCATCAAAAACAAACAAAACAAGAAAAATGAAGCTATTCAACAAGTCTGCAACACGTCCTTAAGAGTTGCATGATTTCACACAATGTCAATGTGTAATTTCTCCAGTTCTGATCATTGTTTAGGTTGTTGGTAGCTTGGTCCAATGCCAAAACACACTGAAATCTTTTTATGGCTTTAAACGCGTTTTCTCCTCGAGAGAAACATGATTTCACTAAAAACGTTATAGTTTAAACATGCCTGTTGTACATGTGTGCAAACACTCAGAGCCTTAAGATAGGGGTTTCACCAATGTGTTTTTTGGTGAGAAACCTTCTATTTCAAGGTTCTGTGCGTTTTCAGACAAGTACAATATGTATTTATAGTGTTTCTGAGGAAATCCCTCCTTTTAATGCATTTTCTCGCAGAAAATGAGTCTCTCGCCATGGGAACATGGCTTTTTTTGAAAAAGCATATTCTGGTCGAGAAATCGTGTTTTAAACAATAAAAACGAGTCCCGGCCTTCTTTAGTTCACATTTGTACTTTTGGTAAGCTAGCCCGTATTCATAACGCACTAAACCTTTTTATCGCGTTAAACGCCTTTTCTCGACGAGAAAAGCACAATTTCATCAAAAACAAACAAAACAAGAAAAATGAATCTATTCAACAAGTCTGCAACACGTCCTTAAGAGTTGCATGATTTCACACAATGTCAATGTGTGATTTCTCCAGTTCTGATCATTGTTTAGGCTGTTGGCAGCTTGGTCCAATGCCAAAACACAGTGAAATCTTTTTATGGCTTTAAACGCGTTTTCTCCTCGAGAGAAACACGATTTCACTAAAAACGTTATAGTTTAAACATGCCTGTTGTACATGTGTGCAAAAACTCAGAGCCTTAAGATAGAGGTTTTACCAATGTGTTTTTTGGTGAGAAACCTACTATTTAGAGGTTCTGTGCGTTTTCAGACAAGTACAATATGTATTTATAGTGTTTCTGATGAAATCCCTGCTTTTAATGCATTTTCTCAAAGAAAATGAGTCTCTCGCCATGGGAACATGGCTTTTTTGAAAAAGCATATTCTGGTCGAGAAATCGTGTTTTAAACAATGAGAACGACTCCCGGCCTTATTTAATTCTCATTTTTACTTTTGGTAAGCTAGCCCGTATTCATAACGCACTAAACCTTTTTATCGCGTTAAACGCCTTTTCTCGACAAGAAAAGCACCATTTCATCAAAAACAAACAAAACAACAAAAATGAATCTATTCAACAAGTCTGCAACACGTCCTTAAGAGTTGCATGATTTCACACAATGTCAATGTGTAATTTCTCCAGTTCTGATCATTGTTTAGGTTGTTGGTAGCTTGGTCCAATGCCAAAACACAGTGAAATCTTTTTATGGCTTTAAACGCGTTTTCTCCTCGAGAGAAAAATGATTTCACTAAAAACGTTATAGTTTAAACATGCCTGTTGTACATGTGTGCAAACACTCAGAGCCTTAAGATAGGGGTTTCACCAATGTGTTTTTTGGTGAGAAACCTTCTATTCCAAGGTTCTGTGCGTTTTCAGACAAGTACAATATGTATTTATAGTGTTTCTGAGGAAATCCCTCCTTTTAATGCATTTTCTCGCAGAAAAGGAGTCTCTCGCCATGGGAACATGGCTTTTTTTGAAAAAGCATATTCTGGTCGAGAAATCGTGTTTTAAACAATAAAAACGAGTCCCGGCCGTATTTAGTTCACATGTTTACTTTTGGTAAGCTAGCCCGTATTCATAACGCACTAATCCTTTTTCTCGCGTTAAACGCCTTTTCTCGACAAGAAAAGCACCATTTCATCAAAAACAAACAAAACAAGAAAAATGAATCTATTCAACAAGTCTGCAACACGTCCTTAAGAGTTGCATGATATCACACAATGTCAAAGTGTAATTTCTCCAGTTCTGATCATTGTTTAGGTTGTTGGTAGCTTAGTCCAATGCCAAAACACAGTGAAATCTTTTTATGGCTTTAAACGCGTTTTCTCCTCGAGAGAAACATGATTTCACTAAAAACGTTATAGTTTAAACATGCCTGTTGTACATGTGTGCAAACACTCAGAGCCTTAAGATAGGGGTTTCACCAATGTGTTTTTTGGTGAGAAACCTTCTATTTCAAGGTTCTGTGCGTTTTCAGACAAGTACAATATGTATTTATAGTGTTTCTGAGGAAATCCCTCCTTTTAATGCATTTTCTCGCAGAAAATGAGTCTCTCGCCATGGGAACATGGCTTTTTTTGAAAAAGCATATTCTGGTCGAGAAATCGTGTTTTAAACAATAAAAACGAGTCCCGGCCTTATTTAGTTCACATTTTTACTTTTGGTAAGCTAGCCCGTATTCATAACGCACTAAACTATTTTATCGCGTTAAACGCCTTTTCTCGACAAGAAAAGCACCATTTCATCAAAAACAAACAAAACAAGAAAAATGAATCTATTCAACAAGTCTGCAACACGTCCTTAAGAGTTGCATGATATCACACAATGTCAATGTGTAATTTCTCCAGTTCTGATCATTGTTTAGGTTGTTGGTAGCTTGGTCCAATGCCAAAACACAGTGAAATCTTTTTATGGCTTTAAACGCGTTTTCTCCTCGAGAGAAACATGATTTCACTAAAAACGTTATAGTTTAAACATGCCTGTTGTACATGTGTGCAAACACTCAGAGCCTTAAGATAGGGGTTTCACCAATATGTTTTTTGGTGAGAAACCTTATATTCCAAGGTTCTGTGCGTTTTCAGACAAGTACAATATGTATTTATAGTGTTTCTGAGGAAATCCCTCCTTTTAATGCATTTTCTCGCAGAAAAGGAGTCTCTCGCCATGGGAACATGGCTTTTTTTGAAAAAGCATATTCTGGTCGAGAAATCGTGTTTTAAACAATAAAAACGAGTCCCGGCCGTATTTAGTTCACATTTTTACTTTTGGTAAGCTAGCCCGTATTCATAACGCACTAAACCTTTTTATCGCGTTAAACGCCTTTTCTCGACAAGAAAAGCACCATTTCATCAAAAACAAACAAAACAAGAAAAATGAATCTATTCAACAAGTCTGCAACACGTCCTTAAGAGTTGCATGATATCACACAATGTCAAAGTGTAATTTCTCCAGTTCTGATCATTGTTTAGGTTGTTGGTAGCTTAGTCCAATGCCAAAACACAGTGAAATCTTTTTATGGCTTTAAACGCGTTTTCTCCTCGAGAGAAACATGATTTCACTAAAAACGTTATAGTTTAAACATGCCTGTTGTACATGTGTGCAAACACTCAGAGCCTTAAGATAGGGGTTTCACCAATGTGTTTTTTGGTGAGAAACCTTCTATTTCAAGGTTCTGTGCGTTTTCAGACAAGTACAATATGTATTTATAGTGTTTCTGAGGAAATCCCTCCTTTTAATGCATTTTCTCGCAGAAAATGAGTCTCTCGCCATGGGAACATGGCTTTTTTTAAAAAGCATATTCTGGTCGAGAAATCGTGTTTTAAACAATGAGAACGACTCCCGGCCTTATTTAATTCTCATTTTTACTTTTGGTAAGCTAGCCCGTATTCATAACGCACTAAACCTTTTTATCGCGTTAAACGCCTTTTCTCGACAAGAAAAGCAGCATTTCATCAAAAACAAATTAAAACAAGAAAAATGAATCTATTCAACAAGTCTGCAACACGTCCTTAAGAGTTGCATGATTTCACAAAATGTTAATGTGTAATTTCTCCAGTTCTGATCATTGTTTAGGTTGTTGGTAGCTTGGTCCAATGCCAAAACACAGTGAAATCTTTTTATGGCTTTAAACGCGTTTTCTCCTCGAGAGAAACATGATTTCACTAAAAACGTTATAGTTTAAACATGCCTGTTGTACATGTGTGCAAACACTCAGAGCCTTAAGATAGGGGTTTCACCAATGTGTTTTTTGGTGAGAAACCTTCTATTTCAAGGTTCTGTGCGTTTTCAGACAAGTACAATATATATTTATAGTGTTTCTGAGGAAATCCCTCCTTTTAATGCATTTTCTCGCAGAAAACGAGTCTCGCCATGGGAACATGGCTTTTTTGAAAAAGCATATTCTGGTCGAGAAATAGTGTTTTAAACAATGAGAACGACTCCCGGCCTTTTTTAGTTCACATTTTTACTTTTGGTAAGCTAGCCCGTATTCATAACGCACTAAACCTTTTTATCGCGTTAAACGCCTTTTCTCGACAAGAAAAGCACAATTTCATCAAAAACAAACAAAACAAGAAAAATGAAGCTATTCAACAAGTCTGCAACACGTCCTTAAGAGTTGCATGATTTCACACAATGTCAATGTGTAATTTCTCCAGTTCTGATCATTGTTTAGGTTGTTGGTAGCTTGGTCCAATGCCAAAACACACTGAAATCTTTTTATGGCTTTAAACGCGTTTTCTCCTCGAGAGAAACATGATTTCACTAAAAACGTTGTAGTTTAAACATGCCTGTTGTACATGTGTGCAAACACTCAGAGCCTTAAGATAGGGGTTTCACCAATGTGTTTTTTGGTGAGAAACCTTCTATTTCAAGGTTCTGTGCGTTTTCAGACAAGTACAATATGTATTTATAGTGTTTCTGAGGAAATCCCTCCTTTTAATGCATTTTCTCGCAGAAAATGAGTCTCTCGCCATGGGAACATGGCTTTTTTTGAAAAAGCATATTCTGGTCGAGAAATCGTGTTTTAAACAATAAAAACGAGTCCCGGCCTTATTTAGTTCACATTTGTACTTTTGGTAAGCTAGCCCGTATTCATAACGCACTAAACCTTTTTATCGCGTTAAACGCCTTTTCTCGACGAGAAAAGCAATTTCATCAAAAACAAACAAAACAAGAAAAATGAATCTATTCAACAAGTCTGCAACACGTCCTTAAGAGTTACATGATTTCACCCAATGTCAATACGTAATTTCTCCAGTTCTGATCATTTTTTAGGTTGTTGGTAGCTTGGTCAATGCCAAAACACAGTGAGATCTTTTTATGGCTTTAAACGCGTTTTCTCCTCGAGAGAAACATGATTTCACTAAAAACGTTATAGTTTAAACATGCCTGTTTGTACATGTGTGCAAACACTCAGAGCCTTAAGATAGGGGTTTCACCAATGTGTTTTTTGGTGAGAAACCTTCTATTTCAAGGTTCTGTGCGTTTTCAGACAAGTACAATATGTATTTATAGTGTTTCTGATGAAATCCCTCCTTTTAATGCATTTTCTCACAGAAAACGAGTCTCTCGCCATGGGAACATGGCTTTTTTGAAAAAGCATATTCTGGTCGAGAAATCGTGTTTTAAGCAATAAAAACGACTCCCGGCCTTATTTAGTTCACATTTGTACTTTTGGTAAGCTAGCCCGTATTCATAACGCACTAAACCTTTTTATCGCGTTAAACGCCTTTTCTCGACGAGAAAAGCAATTTCATCAAAAACAAACAAAACAAGAAAAATGAATCTATTCAACAAGTCTGCAACACGTCCTTAAGAGTTACATGATTTCACCCAATGTCAATATGTAATTTCTCCAGTTCTGATCATTTTTTAGGTTGTTGGTAGCTTGGTCAATGCCAAAACACAGTGAGATCTTTTTATGGCTTTAAACGCGTTTTCTCCTCGAGAGAAACATGATTTCACTAAAAACGTTATAGTTTAAACATGCCTGTTTGTACATGTGTGCAAACACTCAGAGCCTTAAGATAGGGGTTTCACCAATGTGTTTTTTGGTGAGAAACCTTCTATTTCAAGGTTCTGTGCGTTTTCAGACAAGTACAATATGTATTTATAGTGTTTCTGATGAAATCCCTCCTTTTAATGCATTTTCTCACAGAAAACGAGTCTCTCGCCATGGGAACATGGCTTTTTTGAAAAAGCATATTCTGGTCGAGAAATCGTGTTTTAAGCAATAAAAACGACTCCCGGCCTTATTTGGTTCACATTTGTACTTTTGGTAAGCTAGCCCGTATTCATAACGCACTAAACCTTTTTATCGCGTTAAACGCCTTTTCTCGACGAGAAAAGCAATTTCATCAAAAACAAACAAAACAAGAAAAATGAATCTATTCAACAAGTCTGCAACACGTCCTTAAGAGTAACATGATTTCACCCAATGTCAATATGTAATTTCTCCAGTTCTGATCATTTTTTAGGTTGTTGGTAGCTTGGTCAATGCCAAAACACAGTGAGATCTTTTTATGGCTTTAAACGCGTTTTCTCCTCGAGAGAAACATGATTTCACTAAAAACGTTATAGTTTAAACATGCCTGTTTGTACATGTGTGCAAACACTCAGAGCCTTAAGATAGGGGTTTCACCAATGTGTTTTTTGGTGAGAAACCTTCTATTTCAAGGTTCTGTGCGTTTTCAGACAAGTACAATATGTATTTATAGTGTTTCTGATGAAATCCCTCCTTTTAATGCATTTTCTCACAGAAAACGAGTCTCTCGCCATGGGAACATGGCTTTTTTGGAAAAGCATATTCTTGTCGAGAAATCGTGTTTTAAGCAATAAAAACGACTCCCGGCCTTATTTAGTTCACATTTGTACTTTTGGTAAGCTAGCCCGTATTCATAACGCACTAAACCTTTTTATCGCGTTAAACGCCTTTTCTCGACGAGAAAAGCAATTTCATCAAAAACAAACAAAACAAGAAAAATGAATCTATTCAACAAGTCTGCAACACGTCCTTAAGAGTTACATGATTTCACCCAATGTCAATATGTAATTTCTCCAGTTCTGATCATTTTTTAGGTTGTTGGTAGCTTGGTCAATGCCAAAACACAGTGAGATCTTTTTATGGCTTTAAACGCGTTTTCTCCTCGAGAGAAACATGATTTCACTAAAAACGTTATAGTTTAAACATGCCTGTTTGTACATGTGTGCAAACACTCAGAGCCTTAAGATAGGGGTTTCACCAATGTGTTTTTTGGTGAGAAACCTTCTATTTCAAGGTTCTGTGCGTTTTCAGACAAGTACAATATGTATTTATAGTGTTTCTGATGAAATCCCTCCTTTTAATGCATTTTCTCACAGAAAACGAGTCTCTCGCCATGGGAACATGGCTTTTTTGAAAAAGCATATTCTGGTCGAGAAAAAGTGTTTTAAGCAATAAAAACGACTCCCGGCCTTATTTGGTTCACATTTGTACTTTTGGTAAGCTAGCCCGTATTCATAACGCACTAAACCTTTTTATCGCGTTAAACGCCTTTTCTCGATGAGAAAAGCACAATTTCATCAAAAACAAACAAAACAAGAAAAATGAATCTATTCAACAAGTCTGCAACACGTCCTTAAGAGTTACATGATTTCACCCAATGCCAATGTGTAATTTCTCCAGTTCTGATCATTTTTTAGGTTTGTTGGTAGCTTGGTCAATGCCAAAACACAGTGAGATCTTTTTATGGCTTTAAACGCGTTTTGTCCTCGAGAGAAACATGATTTCACTAAAAACGTTATAGTTTAACCATGCCTGTTGTACATGTGTGCAAACACTCAGAGCCTTAAGATAGGGGTTTCACCAATGTGTTTTTTGGTGAGAAACCTTCTATTTCAAGGTTCTGTGCGTTTTCAGACAAGTACAATATGTATTTATAGTGTTTCTGATGAAATCCCTCCTTTTAATGCATTTTCTCACAGAAAACGAGTCTCTCGCCATGGGAACATGGCTTTTTTAAAAAAGCATATTCTGGTCGAGAAATCGTGTTTTAAGCAATAAAAACGACTCCCGGCCTTATTTAGTTCACATTTGTACTTTTGGTAAGCTAGCCCGTATTCATAACGCACTAAACCTTTTTATCGCGTTAAACGTCTTTTCTCGACGAGAAAAGCAATTTCATCAAAAACAAACAAAACAAGAAAAATGAATCTATTCAACAAGTCTGCAACACGTCCTTAAGAGTTACATGATTTCACCCAATGTCAATATGTAATTTCTCCAGTTCTGATCATTTTTTAGGTTGTTGGTAGCTTGGTCAATGCCAAAACACAGTGAGATCTTTTTATGGCTTTAAACGCGTTTTCTCCTCGAGAGAAACATGATTTCACTAAAAACGTTATAGTTTAAACATGCCTGTTTGTACATGTGTGCAAACACTCAGAGCCTTAAGATAGGGGTTTCACCAATGTGTTTTTTGGTGAGAAACCTTCTATTTCAAGGTTCTGTGCGTTTTCAGACAAGTACAATATGTATTTATAGTGTTTCTCATGAAATCCCTCCTTTTAATGAATTTTCTCACAGAAAACGAGTCTCTCGCCATGGGAACATGGCTTTTTTGGAAAAGCATATTCTGGTCGAGAAATCGTGTTTTAAGCAATAAAAACGACTCCCGGCCTTATTTAGTTCACATTTGTACTTTTGGTAAGCTAGCCCGTATTCATAACGCACTAAACCTTTTTATCGCGTTAAACGCCTTTTCTCGACGAGAAAAGCACAATTTCATCAAAAACAAAAAAAACAAGAAAAATGAATCTATTCAACAAGTCTGCAACACGTCCTTAAGAGTTACATGATTTCACCCAATGCCAATGTGTAATTTCTCCAGTTCTGATCATTTTTTAGGTTTGTTGGTAGCTTGGTCAATGCCAAAACACAGTGAGATCTTTTTATGGCTTTAAACGCGTTTTCTCCTCGAGAGAAACATGATTTCACTAAAAACGTTATAGTTTAACCATGCCTTTTGTACATGTGTGCAAACACTCAGAGCCTTAAGATAGGGGTTTCACCAATGTGTTTTTTGGTGAGAAACCTTCTATTTCAAGGTTCTGTGCGTTTTCAGACAAGTACAATATGTATTTATAGTGTTTCTGATGAAATCCCTCCTTTTAATGCATTTTCTCACAGAAAACGAGTCTCTCGCCATGGGAACATGGCTTTTTTGAAAAAGCATATTCTGGTCGAGAAATCGTGTTTTAAGCAATAAAAACGACTCCCGGCCTTATTTGGTTCACATTTGTACTTTTGGTAAGCTAGCCCGTATTCATAACGCACTAAACCTTTTTATCGCGTTAAACGCCTTTTCTCGACGAGAAAAGCACAATTTCATCAAAAACAAACAAAACAAGAAAAATGAATCTATTCAACAAGTCTGCAACACGTCCTTAAGAGTTGCATGATTTCACACAATGTCAATGTGTGATTTCTCCAGTTCTGATCATTGTTTAGGCTGTTGGCAGCTTGGTCCAATGCCAAAACACAGTGAAATCTTTTTATGGCTTTAAACGCGTTTTCTCCTCGAGAGAAACACGATTTCACTAAAAACGTTATAGTTTAAACATGCCTGTTGTACATGTGTGCAAAAACTCAGAGCCTTAAGATAGAGGTTTTACCAATGTGTTTTTTGGTGAGAAACCTACTATTTAGAGGTTCTGTGCGTTTTCAGACAAGTACAATATGTATTTATAGTGTTTCTGATGAAATCCCTGCTTTTAATGCATTTTCTCAAAGAAAATGAGTCTCGCCATGGGAACATGGCTTTTTTGAAAAAGCATATTCTGGTCGAGAAATCGTGTTTTAAACAATGAGAACGACTCCCGGCCTTATTTAATTCTCATTTTTACTTTTGGTAAGCTAGCCCGTATTCATAACGCACTAAACCTTTTTATCGCGTTAAACGCCTTTTCTCGACGAGAAAAGCACAATTTCATCAAAAACAAACAAAACAAGAAAAATGAATCTATTCAACAAGTCTGCAACACGTCCTTAAGAGTTGCATGATTTCACACAATGTCAATGTGTGATTTCTCCAGTTCTGATCATTGTTTAGGCTGTTGGCAGCTTGGTCCAATGCCAAAACACAGTGAAATCTTTTTATGGCTTTAAACGCGTTTTCTCCTCGAGAGAAACACGATTTCACTAAAAACGTTATAGTTTAAACATGCCTGTTGTACATGTGTGCAAAAACTCAGAGCCTTAAGATAGAGGTTTTACCAATGTGTTTTTTGGTGAGAAACCTACTATTTAGAGGTTCTGTGCGTTTTCAGACAAGTACAATATGTATTTATAGTGTTTCTGATGAAATCCCTGCTTTTAATGCATTTTCTCAAAGAAAATGAGTCTCTCGCCATGGGAACATGGCTTTTTTGAAAAAGCATATTCTGGTCGAGAAATCGTGTTTTAAACAATGAGAACGACTCCCGGCCTTATTTAATTCTCATTTTTACTTTTGGTAAGCTAGCCCGTATTCATAACGCACTAAACCTTTTTATCGCGTTAAACGCCTTTTCTCGACAAGAAAAGCACCATTTCATCAAAAACAAACAAAACAAGAAAAATGAATCTATTCAACAAGTCTGCAACACGTCCTTAAGAGTTGCATGATTTCACACAATGTCAATGTGTAATTTCTCCAGTTCTGATCATTGTTTAGGTTGTTGGTAGCTTGGTCCAATGCCAAAACACAGTGAAATCTTTTTATGGCTTTAAACGCGTTTTCTCCTCGAGAGAAAAATGATTTCACTAAAAACGTTATAGTTTAAACATGCCTGTTGTACATGTGTGCAAACACTCAGAGCCTTAAGATAGGGGTTTCACCAATGTGTTTTTTGGTGAGAAACCTTCTATTTCAAGGTTCTGTGCGTTTTCAGACAAGTACAATATATATTTATAGTGTTTCTGAGGAAATCCCTCCTTTTAATGCATTTTCTCGCAGAAAATGAGTCTCGCCATGGGAACATGGCTTTTTTGAAAAAGCATATTCTGGTCGAGAAATCGTGTTTTAAACAATGAGAACGACTCCCGGCCTTATTTAGTTCACATTTGTACTTTTGGTAAGCTAGCCCGTATTCATAACGCACTAAACCTTTTTATCGCGTTAAACGCCTTTTCTCGACAAGAAAAGCACAGTTTCATCAAAAACAAACAAAACAAGAAAAATGAAACTATTCAACAAGTCTGCAACACGTCCTTAAGAGTTGCATGATTTCACACAATGTCAATGTGTAATTTCTCCAGTTCTGATCATTGTTTAGGTTGTTGGTAGCTTGGTCCAATGCCAAAACACAGTGAAATCTTTTTATGGCTTTAAACGCGTTTTCTCCTCGAGAGAAACATGATTTCACTAAAAACGTTATAGTTTAAACATGCCTGTTGTACATGTGTGCAAACACTCAGAGCCTTAAGATAGGGGTTTCACCAATGTGTTTTTTGGTGAGAAACCTTCTATTTCAAGGTTCTGTGCGTTTTCAGACAAGTACAATATGTATTTATAGTGTTTCTGAGGAAATCCCTCCTTTTAATGCATTTTCTCGCAGAAAATGAGTCTCTCGCCATGGGAACATGGCTTTTTTTGAAAAAGCATATTCTGGTCGAGAAATCAAGTTTTAAACAATAAAAACGAGTCCCGGCCTTATTTAGTTCACATTTTTACTTTTGGTAAGCTAGCCCGTATTCATAACGCACTAAACTATTTTATCGCGTTAAACGCCTTTTCTCGACAAGAAAAGCACCATTTCATCAAAAACAAACAAAACAAGAAAAATGAATCTATTCAACAAGTCTGCAACACGTCCTTAAGAGTTGCATGATTTCACACAATGTCAATGTGTAATTTCTCCAGTTCTGATCATTGTTTAGGTTGTTGGTAGCTTGGTCCAATGCCAAAACACAGTGAAATCTTTTTATGGCTTTAAACGCGTTTTCTCCTCGAGAGAAAAATGATTTCACTAAAAACGTTATAGTTTAAACATGCCTGTTGTACATGTGTGCAAACACTCAGAGCCTTAAGATAGGGGTTTCACCAATGTGTTTTTTGGTGAGAAACCTTCTATTTCAAGGTTCTGTGCGTTTTCAGACAAGTACAATATATATTTATAGTGTTTCTGAGGAAATCCCTCCTTTTAATGCATTTTCTCGCAGAAAATGAGTCTCGCCATGGGAACATGGCTTTTTTGAAAAAGCATATTCTGGTCGAGAAATCGTGTTTTAAACAATGAGAACGACTCCCGGCCTTATTTAGTTCACATTTGTACTTTTGGTAAGCTAGCCCGTATTCATAACGCACTAAACCTTTTTATCGCGTTAAACGCCTTTTCTCGACAAGAAAAGCACAGTTTCATCAAAAACAAACAAAACAAGAAAAATGAAACTATTCAACAAGTCTGCAACACGTCCTTAAGAGTTGCATGATTTCACACAATGTCAATGTGTAATTTCTCCAGTTCTGATCATTGTTTAGGTTGTTGGTAGCTTGGTCCAATGCCAAAACACAGTGAAATCTTTTTATGGCTTTAAACGCGTTTTCTCCTCGAGAGAAACATGATTTCACTAAAAACGTTATAGTTTAAACATGCCTGTTGTACATGTGTGCAAACACTCAGAGCCTTAAGATAGGGGTTTCACCAATGTGTTTTTTGGTGAGAAACCTTCTATTTCAAGGTTCTGTGCGTTTTCAGACAAGTACAATATGTATTTATAGTGTTTCTGAGGAAATCCCTCCTTTTAATGCATTTTCTCGCAGAAAATGAGTCTCTCGCCATGGGAACATGGCTTTTTTTGAAAAAGCATATTCTGGTCGAGAAATCAAGTTTTAAACAATAAAAACGAGTCCCGGCCTTATTTAGTTCACATTTTTACTTTTGGTAAGCTAGCCCGTATTCATAACGCACTAAACTATTTTATCGCGTTAAACGCCTTTTCTCGACAAGAAAAGCACCATTTCATCAAAAACAAACAAAACAAGAAAAATGAATCTATTCAACAAGTCTGCAACACGTCCTTAAGAGTTGCATGATATCACACAATGTCAATGTGTAATTTCTCCAGTTCTGATCATTGTTTAGGTTGTTGGTAGCTTGGTCCAATGCCAAAACACAGTGAAATCTTTTTATGGCTTTAAACGCGTTTTCTCCTCGAGAGAAACATGATTTCACTAAAAACGTTATAGTTTAAACATGCCTGTTGTACATGTGTGGAAACACTCAGAGCCTTAAGATAGGGGTTTCACCAATGTGTTTTTTGGTGAGAAACCTTCTATTCCAAGGTTCTGTGCGTTTTCAGACAAGTACAATATGTATTTATAGTGTTTCTGAGGAAATCCCTCCTTTTTAATGCATTTTCTCGCAGAAAATGAGTCTCTCGCCATGGGAACATGGCTTTTTTTGAAAAAGCATATTCTGGTCGAGAAATCGTGTTTTAAACAATGAGAACGACTCCCGGCCTTATTTAATTCTCATTTTTACTTTTGGTAAGCTAGCCCGTATTCATAACGCACTAAACCTTTTTATCGCGTTAAACGCCTTTTCTCGACAAGAAAAGCACCATTTCATCAAAAACAAACAAAACAACAAAAATGAATCTATTCAACAAGTCTGCAACACGTCCTTAAGAGTTGCATGATTTCACACAATGTCAATGTGTAATTTCTCCAGTTCTGATCATTGTTTAGGTTGTTGGTAGCTTGGTCCAATGCCAAAACACAGTGAAATCTTTTTATGGCTTTAAACGCGTTTTCTCCTCGAGAGAAACATGATTTCACTAAAAACGTTATAGTTTAAACATGCCTGTTGTACATGTGTGCAAACACTCAGAGCCTTAAGATAGGGGTTTCACCAATGTGTTTTTTGGTGAGAAACCTTCTATTTCAAGGTTCTGTGCGTTTTCAGACAAGTACAATATGTATTTATAGTGTTTCTGATGAAATCCCTCCTTTTAATGCATTTTCTCACAGAAAACGAGTCTCTCGCCATGGGAACATGGCTTTTTTAAAAAAGCATATTCTGGTCGAGAAATCGTGTTTTAAGCAATAAAAACGACTCCCGGCCTTATTTAGTTCACATTTGTACTTTTGGTAAGCTAGCCCGTATTCATAACGCACTAAACCTTTTTATCGCGTTAAACGTCTTTTCTCGACGAGAAAAGCAATTTCATCAAAAACAAACAAAACAAGAAAAATGAATCTATTCAACAAGTCTGCAACACGTCCTTAAGAGTTGCATGATTTCACACAATGTCAATGTGTGATTTCTCCAGTTCTGATCATTGTTTAGGCTGTTGGCAGCTTGGTCCAATGCCAAAACACAGTGAAATCTTTTTATGGCTTTAAACGCGTTTTCTCCTCGAGAGAAACATGATTTCACTAAAAACGTTATAGTTTAAACATGCCTGTTGTACATGTGTGCAAACACTCAGAGCCTTAAGATAGGGGTTTCACCAATGTGTTTTTTGGTGAGAAACCTTCTATTCCAAGGTTCTGTGCGTTTTCAGACAAGTACAATATGTATTTATAGTGTTTCTGAGGAAATCCCTCCTTTTTAATGCATTTTCTCGCAGAAAATGAGTCTCTCGCCATGGGAACATGGCTTTTTTTGAAAAAGCATATTCTGGTCGAGAAATCGTGTTTTAAACAATGAGAACGACTCCCGGCCTTATTTAATTCTCATTTTTACTTTTGGTAAGCTAGCCCGTATTCATAACGCACTAAACCTTTTTATCGCGTTAAACGCCTTTTCTCGACAAGAAAAGCACCATTTCATCAAAAACAAACAAAACAACAAAAATGAATCTATTCAACAAGTCTGCAACACGTCCTTAAGAGTTGCATGATTTCACACAATGTCAATGTGTAATTTCTCCAGTTCTGATCATTGTTTAGGTTGTTGGTAGCTTGGTCCAATGCCAAAACACAGTGAAATCTTTTTATGGCTTTAAACGCGTTTTCTCCTCGAGAGAAACATGATTTCACTAAAAACGTTATAGTTTAAACATGCCTGTTGTACATGTGTGCAAACACTCAGAGCCTTAAGATAGGGGTTTCACCAATGTGTTTTTTGGTGAGAAACCTTCTATTTCAAGGTTCTGTGCGTTTTCAGACAAGTACAATATATATTTATAGTGTTTCTGAGGAAATCCCTCCTTTTAATGCATTTTCTCGCAGAAAACGAGTCTCGCCATGGGAACATGGCTTTTTTGAAAAAGCATATTCTGGTCGAGAAATCGTGTTTTAAACAATGAGAACGACTCCCGGCCTTTTTTAGTTCACATTTTTACTTTTGGTAAGCTAGCCCGTATTCATAACGCACTAAACCTTTTTATCGCGTTAAACGCCTTTTCTCGACAAGAAAAGCACAATTTCATCAAAAACAAACAAAACAAGAAAAATGAAGCTATTCAACAAGTCTGCAACACGTCCTTAAGAGTTGCATGATTTCACACAATGTCAATGTGTAATTTCTCCAGTTCTGATCATTGTTTAGGTTGTTGGTAGCTTGGTCCAATGCCAAAACACACTGAAATCTTTTTATGGCTTTAAACGCGTTTTCTCCTCGAGAGAAACATGATTTCACTAAAAACGTTATAGTTTAAACATGCCTGTTGTACATGTGTGCAAACACTCAGAGCCTTAAGATAGGGGTTTCACCAATGTGTTTTTTGGTGAGAAACCTTCTATTTCAAGGTTCTGTGCGTTTTCAGACAAGTACAATATGTATTTATAGTGTTTCTGAGGAAATCCCTCCTTTTAATGCATTTTCTCGCAGAAAATGAGTCTCTCGCCATGGGAACATGGCTTTTTTTGAAAAAGCATATTCTGGTCGAGAAATCGTGTTTTAAACAATAAAAACGAGTCCCGGCCTTATTTAGTTCACATTTGTACTTTTGGTAAGCTAGCCCGTATTCATAACGCACTAAACCTTTTTATCGCGTTAAACGCCTTTTCTCGACGAGAAAAGCAATTTCATCAAAAACAAACAAAACAAGAAAAATGAATCTATTCAACAAGTCTGCAACACGTCCTTAAGAGTTACATGATTTCACCCAATGTCAATACGTAATTTCTCCAGTTCTGATCATTTTTTAGGTTGTTGGTAGCTTGGTCAATGCCAAAACACAGTGAGATCTTTTTATGGCTTTAAACGCGTTTTCTCCTCGAGAGAAACATGATTTCACTAAAAACGTTATAGTTTAAACATGCCTGTTTGTACATGTGTGCAAACACTCAGAGCCTTAAGATAGGGGTTTCACCAATGTGTTTTTTGGTGAGAAACCTTCTATTTCAAGGTTCTGTGCGTTTTCAGACAAGTACAATATGTATTTATAGTGTTTCTGATGAAATCCCTCCTTTTAATGCATTTTCTCACAGAAAACGAGTCTCTCGCCATGGGAACATGGCTTTTTTGAAAAAGCATATTCTGGTCGAGAAATCGTGTTTTAAGCAATAAAAACGACTCCCGGCCTTATTTAGTTCACATTTGTACTTTTGGTAAGCTAGCCCGTATTCATAACGCACTAAACCTTTTTATCGCGTTAAACGCCTTTTCTCGACGAGAAAAGCAATTTCATCAAAAACAAACAAAACAAGAAAAATGAATCTATTCAACAAGTCTGCAACACGTCCTTAAGAGTTACATGATTTCACCCAATGTCAATATGTAATTTCTCCAGTTCTGATCATTTTTTAGGTTGTTGGTAGCTTGGTCAATGCCAAAACACAGTGAGATCTTTTTATGGCTTTAAACGCGTTTTCTCCTCGAGAGAAACATGATTTCACTAAAAACGTTATAGTTTAAACATGCCTGTTTGTACATGTGTGCAAACACTCAGAGCCTTAAGATAGGGGTTTCACCAATGTGTTTTTTGGTGAGAAACCTTCTATTTCAAGGTTCTGTGCGTTTTCAGACAAGTACAATATGTATTTATAGTGTTTCTGATGAAATCCCTCCTTTTAATGCATTTTCTCACAGAAAACGAGTCTCTCGCCATGGGAACATGGCTTTTTTGAAAAAGCATATTCTGGTCGAGAAATCGTGTTTTAAGCAATAAAAACGACTCCCGGCCTTATTTGGTTCACATTTGTACTTTTGGTAAGCTAGCCCGTATTCATAACGCACTAAACCTTTTTATCGCGTTAAACGCCTTTTCTCGACGAGAAAAGCAATTTCATCAAAAACAAACAAAACAAGAAAAATGAATCTATTCAACAAGTCTGCAACACGTCCTTAAGAGTAACATGATTTCACCCAATGTCAATATGTAATTTCTCCAGTTCTGATCATTTTTTAGGTTGTTGGTAGCTTGGTCAATGCCAAAACACAGTGAGATCTTTTTATGGCTTTAAACGCGTTTTCTCCTCGAGAGAAACATGATTTCACTAAAAACGTTATAGTTTAAACATGCCTGTTTGTACATGTGTGCAAACACTCAGAGCCTTAAGATAGGGGTTTCACCAATGTGTTTTTTGGTGAGAAACCTTCTATTTCAAGGTTCTGTGCGTTTTCAGACAAGTACAATATGTATTTATAGTGTTTCTGATGAAATCCCTCCTTTTAATGCATTTTCTCACAGAAAACGAGTCTCTCGCCATGGGAACATGGCTTTTTTGGAAAAGCATATTCTTGTCGAGAAATCGTGTTTTAAGCAATAAAAACGACTCCCGGCCTTATTTAGTTCACATTTGTACTTTTGGTAAGCTAGCCCGTATTCATAACGCACTAAACCTTTTTATCGCGTTAAACGCCTTTTCTCGACGAGAAAAGCAATTTCATCAAAAACAAACAAAACAAGAAAAATGAATCTATTCAACAAGTCTGCAACACGTCCTTAAGAGTTACATGATTTCACCCAATGTCAATATGTAATTTCTCCAGTTCTGATCATTTTTTAGGTTGTTGGTAGCTTGGTCAATGCCAAAACACAGTGAGATCTTTTTATGGCTTTAAACGCGTTTTCTCCTCGAGAGAAACATGATTTCACTAAAAACGTTATAGTTTAAACATGCCTGTTTGTACATGTGTGCAAACACTCAGAGCCTTAAGATAGGGGTTTCACCAATGTGTTTTTTGGTGAGAAACCTTCTATTTCAAGGTTCTGTGCGTTTTCAGACAAGTACAATATGTATTTATAGTGTTTCTGATGAAATCCCTCCTTTTAATGCATTTTCTCACAGAAAACGAGTCTCTCGCCATGGGAACATGGCTTTTTTGAAAAAGCATATTCTGGTCGAGAAATCGTGTTTTAAGCAATAAAAACGACTCCCGGCCTTATTTGGTTCACATTTGTACTTTTGGTAAGCTAGCCCGTATTCATAACGCACTAAACCTTTTTATCGCGTTAAACGCCTTTTCTCGATGAGAAAAGCACAATTTCATCAAAAACAAACAAAACAAGAAAAATGAATCTATTCAACAAGTCTGCAACACGTCCTTAAGAGTTACATGATTTCACCCAATGCCAATGTGTAATTTCTCCAGTTCTGATCATTTTTTAGGTTTGTTGGTAGCTTGGTCAATGCCAAAACACAGTGAGATCTTTTTATGGCTTTAAACGCGTTTTGTCCTCGAGAGAAACATGATTTCACTAAAAACGTTATAGTTTAACCATGCCTGTTGTACATGTGTGCAAACACTCAGAGCCTTAAGATAGGGGTTTCACCAATGTGTTTTTTGGTGAGAAACCTTCTATTTCAAGGTTCTGTGCGTTTTCAGACAAGTACAATATGTATTTATAGTGTTTCTGATGAAATCCCTCCTTTTAATGAATTTTCTCACAGAAAACGAGTCTCTCGCCATGGGAACATGGCTTTTTTGGAAAAGCATATTCTGGTCGAGAAATCGTGTTTTAAGCAATAAAAACGACTCCCGGCCTTATTTAGTTCACATTTGTACTTTTGGTAAGCTAGCCCGTATTCATAACGCACTAAACCTTTTTATCGCGTTAAACGCCTTTTCTCGACAAGAAAAGCACCATTTCATCAAAAACAAACAAAACAACAAAAATGAATCTATTCAACAAGTCTGCAACACGTCCTTAAGAGTTGCATGATTTCACACAATGTCAATGTGTAATTTCTCCAGTTCTGATCATTGTTTAGGTTGTTGGTAGCTTGGTCCAATGCCAAAACACAGTGAAATCTTTTTATGGCTTTAAACGCGTTTTCTCCTCGAGAGAAACATGATTTCACTAAAAACGTTATAGTTTAAACATGCCTGTTGTACATGTGTGCAAACACTCAGAGCCTTAAGATAGGGGTTTCACCAATGTGTTTTTTGGTGAGAAACCTTCTATTTCAAGGTTCTGTGCGTTTTCAGACAAGTACAATATATATTTATAGTGTTTCTGAGGAAATCCCTCCTTTTAATGCATTTTCTCGCAGAAAACGAGTCTCGCCATGGGAACATGGCTTTTTTGAAAAAGCATATTCTGGTCGAGAAATCGTGTTTTAAACAATGAGAACGACTCCCGGCCTTTTTTAGTTCACATTTTTACTTTTGGTAAGCTAGCCCGTATTCATAACGCACTAAACCTTTTTATCGCGTTAAACGCCTTTTCTCGACAAGAAAAGCACAATTTCATCAAAAACAAACAAAACAAGAAAAATGAAGCTATTCAACAAGTCTGCAACACGTCCTTAAGAGTTGCATGATTTCACACAATGTCAATGTGTAATTTCTCCAGTTCTGATCATTGTTTAGGTTGTTGGTAGCTTGGTCCAATGCCAAAACACACTGAAATCTTTTTATGGCTTTAAACGCGTTTTCTCCTCGAGAGAAACATGATTTCACTAAAAACGTTATAGTTTAAACATGCCTGTTGTACATGTGTGCAAACACTCAGAGCCTTAAGATAGGGGTTTCACCAATGTGTTTTTTGGTGAGAAACCTTCTATTTCAAGGTTCTGTGCGTTTTCAGACAAGTACAATATGTATTTATAGTGTTTCTGAGGAAATCCCTCCTTTTAATGCATTTTCTCGCAGAAAATGAGTCTCTCGCCATGGGAACATGGCTTTTTTTGAAAAAGCATATTCTGGTCGAGAAATCGTGTTTTAAACAATAAAAACGAGTCCCGGCCTTATTTAGTTCACATTTGTACTTTTGGTAAGCTAGCCCGTATTCATAACGCACTAAACCTTTTTATCGCGTTAAACGCCTTTTCTCGACGAGAAAAGCAATTTCATCAAAAACAAACAAAACAAGAAAAATGAATCTATTCAACAAGTCTGCAACACGTCCTTAAGAGTTACATGATTTCACCCAATGTCAATACGTAATTTCTCCAGTTCTGATCATTTTTTAGGTTGTTGGTAGCTTGGTCAATGCCAAAACACAGTGAGATCTTTTTATGGCTTTAAACGCGTTTTCTCCTCGAGAGAAACATGATTTCACTAAAAACGTTATAGTTTAAACATGCCTGTTTGTACATGTGTGCAAACACTCAGAGCCTTAAGATAGGGGTTTCACCAATGTGTTTTTTGGTGAGAAACCTTCTATTTCAAGGTTCTGTGCGTTTTCAGACAAGTACAATATGTATTTATAGTGTTTCTGATGAAATCCCTCCTTTTAATGCATTTTCTCACAGAAAACGAGTCTCTCGCCATGGGAACATGGCTTTTTTGAAAAAGCATATTCTGGTCGAGAAATCGTGTTTTAAGCAATAAAAACGACTCCCGGCCTTATTTAGTTCACATTTGTACTTTTGGTAAGCTAGCCCGTATTCATAACGCACTAAACCTTTTTATCGCGTTAAACGCCTTTTCTCGACGAGAAAAGCAATTTCATCAAAAACAAACAAAACAAGAAAAATGAATCTATTCAACAAGTCTGCAACACGTCCTTAAGAGTTACATGATTTCACCCAATGTCAATATGTAATTTCTCCAGTTCTGATCATTTTTTAGGTTGTTGGTAGCTTGGTCAATGCCAAAACACAGTGAGATCTTTTTATGGCTTTAAACGCGTTTTCTCCTCGAGAGAAACATGATTTCACTAAAAACGTTATAGTTTAAACATGCCTGTTTGTACATGTGTGCAAACACTCAGAGCCTTAAGATAGGGGTTTCACCAATGTGTTTTTTGGTGAGAAACCTTCTATTTCAAGGTTCTGTGCGTTTTCAGACAAGTACAATATGTATTTATAGTGTTTCTGATGAAATCCCTCCTTTTAATGCATTTTCTCACAGAAAACGAGTCTCTCGCCATGGGAACATGGCTTTTTTGAAAAAGCATATTCTGGTCGAGAAATCGTGTTTTAAGCAATAAAAACGACTCCCGGCCTTATTTGGTTCACATTTGTACTTTTGGTAAGCTAGCCCGTATTCATAACGCACTAAACCTTTTTATCGCGTTAAACGCCTTTTCTCGACGAGAAAAGCAATTTCATCAAAAACAAACAAAACAAGAAAAATGAATCTATTCAACAAGTCTGCAACACGTCCTTAAGAGTAACATGATTTCACCCAATGTCAATATGTAATTTCTCCAGTTCTGATCATTTTTTAGGTTGTTGGTAGCTTGGTCAATGCCAAAACACAGTGAGATCTTTTTATGGCTTTAAACGCGTTTTCTCCTCGAGAGAAACATGATTTCACTAAAAACGTTATAGTTTAAACATGCCTGTTTGTACATGTGTGCAAACACTCAGAGCCTTAAGATAGGGGTTTCACCAATGTGTTTTTTGGTGAGAAACCTTCTATTTCAAGGTTCTGTGCGTTTTCAGACAAGTACAATATGTATTTATAGTGTTTCTGATGAAATCCCTCCTTTTAATGCATTTTCTCACAGAAAACGAGTCTCTCGCCATGGGAACATGGCTTTTTTGGAAAAGCATATTCTTGTCGAGAAATCGTGTTTTAAGTAATAAAAACGACTCCCGGCCTTATTTAGTTCACATTTGTCGTTTTGGTAAGCTAGCCCGTATTCATAACGCACTAAACCTTTTTATCGCGTTAAACGCCTTTTCTCGACGAGAAAAGCAATTTCATCAAAAACAAACAAAACAAGAAAAATGAATCTATTCAACAAGTCTGCAACACGTCCTTAAGAGTTACATGATTTCACCCAATGTCAATATGTAATTTCTCCAGTTCTGATCATTTTTTAGGTTGTTGGTAGCTTGGTCAATGCCAAAACACAGTGAGATCTTTTTATGGCTTTAAACGCGTTTTCTCCTCGAGAGAAACATGATTTCACTAAAAACGTTATAGTTTAAACATGCCTGTTTGTACATGTGTGCAAACACTCAGAGCCTTAAGATAGGGGTTTCCCCAATGTGTTTTTTGGTGAGAAACCTTATATTTCAAGGTTCTGTGCGTTTTCAGACAAGTACAATATGTATTTATAGTGTTTCTGATGAAATCCCTCCTTTTAATGCATTTTCTCACAGAAAACGAGTCTCTCGCCATGGGAACATGGCTTTTTTGAAAAAGCATATTCTGGTCGAGAAATCGTGTTTTAAGCAATAAAAACGACTCCCGGCCTTATTTGGTTCACATTTGTACTTTTGGTAAGCTAGCCCGTATTCATAACGCACTAAACCTTTTTATCGCGTTAAACGCCTTTTCTCGATGAGAAAAGCACAATTTCATCAAAAACAAACAAAACAAGAAAAATGAATCTATTCAACAAGTCTGCAACACGTCCTTAAGAGTTACATGATTTCACCCAATGCCAATGTGTAATTTCTCCAGTTCTGATCATTTTTTAGGTTTGTTGGTAGCTTGGTCAATGCCAAAACACAGTGAGATCTTTTTATGGCTTTAAACGCGTTTTGTCCTCGAGAGAAACATGATTTCACTAAAAACGTTATAGTTTAACCATGCCTGTTGTACATGTGTGCAAACACTCAGAGCCTTAAGATAGGGGTTTCACCAATGTGTTTTTTGGTGAGAAACCTTCTATTTCAAGGTTCTGTGCGTTTTCAGACAAGTACAATATGTATTTATAGTGTTTCTGATGAAATCCCTCCTTTTAATGCATTTTCTCACAGAAAACGAGTCTCTCGCCATGGGAACATGGCTTTTTTAAAAAAGCATATTCTGGTCGAGAAATCGTGTTTTAAGCAATAAAAACGACTCCCGGCCTTATTTAGTTCACATTTGTACTTTTGGTAAGCTAGCCCGTATTCATAACGCACTAAACCTTTTTATCGCGTTAAACGTCTTTTCTCGACGAGAAAAGCAATTTCATCAAAAACAAACAAAACAAGAAAAATGAATCTATTCAACAAGTCTGCAACACGTCCTTAAGAGTTACATGATTTCACCCAATGTCAATATGTAATTTCTCCAGTTCTGATCATTTTTTAGGTTGTTGGTAGCTTGGTCAATGCCAAAACACAGTGAGATCTTTTTATGGCTTTAAACGCGTTTTCTCCTCGAGAGAAACATGATTTCACTAAAAACGTTATAGTTTAAACATGCCTGTTTGTACATGTGTGCAAACACTCAGAGCCTTAAGATAGGGGTTTCACCAATGTGTTTTTTGGTGAGAAACCTTCTATTTCAAGGTTCTGTGCGTTTTCAGACAAGTACAATATGTATTTATAGTGTTTCTGATGAAATCCCTCCTTTTAATGAATTTTCTCACAGAAAACGAGTCTCTCGCCATGGGAACATGGCTTTTTTGGAAAAGCATATTCTGGTCGAGAAATCGTGTTTTAAGCAATAAAAACGACTCCCGGCCTTATTTAGTTCACATTTGTACTTTTGGTAAGCTAGCCCGTATTCATAACGCACTAAACCTTTTTATCGCGTTAAACGCCTTTTCTCGACGAGAAAAGCACAATTTCATCAAAAACAAAAAAAACAAGAAAAATGAATCTATTCAACAAGTCTGCAACACGTCCTTAAGAGTTACATGATTTCACCCAATGCCAATGTGTAATTTCTCCAGTTCTGATCATTTTTTAGGTTTGTTGGTAGCTTGGTCAATGCCAAAACACAGTGAGATCTTTTTATGGCTTTAAACGCGTTTTCTCCTCGAGAGAAACATGATTTCACTAAAAACGTTATAGTTTAACCATGCCTTTTGTACATGTGTGCAAACACTCAGAGCCTTAAGATAGGGGTTTCACCAATGTGTTTTTTGGTGAGAAACCTTCTATTTCAAGGTTCTGTGCGTTTTCAGACAAGTACAATATGTATTTATAGTGTTTCTGATGAAATCCCTCCTTTTAATGCATTTTCTCACAGAAAACGAGTCTCTCGCCATGGGAACATGGCTTTTTTGAAAAAGCATATTCTGGTCGAGAAATCGTGTTTTAAGCAATAAAAACGACTCCCGGCCTTATTTGGTTCACATTTGTACTTTTGGTAAGCTAGCCCGTATTCATAACGCACTAAACCTTTTTATCGCGTTAAACGCCTTTTCTCGACGAGAAAAGCACAATTTCATCAAAAACAAACAAAACAAGAAAAATGAATCTATTCAACAAGTCTGCAACACGTCCTTAAGAGTTGCATGATTTCACACAATGTCAATGTGTGATTTCTCCAGTTCTGATCATTGTTTAGGCTGTTGGCAGCTTGGTCCAATGCCAAAACACAGTGAAATCTTTTTATGGCTTTAAACGCGTTTTCTCCTCGAGAGAAACACGATTTCACTAAAAACGTTATAGTTTAAACATGCCTGTTGTACATGTGTGCAAAAACTCAGAGCCTTAAGATAGAGGTTTTACCAATGTGTTTTTTGGTGAGAAACCTACTATTTAGAGGTTCTGTGCGTTTTCAGACAAGTACAATATGTATTTATAGTGTTTCTGATGAAATCCCTGCTTTTAATGCATTTTCTCAAAGAAAATGAGTCTCGCCATGGGAACATGGCTTTTTTGAAAAAGCATATTCTGGTCGAGAAATCGTGTTTTAAACAATGAGAACGACTCCCGGCCTTATTTAATTCTCATTTTTACTTTTGGTAAGCTAGCCCGTATTCATAACGCACTAAACCTTTTTATCGCGTTAAACGCCTTTTCTCGACGAGAAAAGCACAATTTCATCAAAAACAAACAAAACAAGAAAAATGAATCTATTCAACAAGTCTGCAACACGTCCTTAAGAGTTGCATGATTTCACACAATGTCAATGTGTGATTTCTCCAGTTCTGATCATTGTTTAGGCTGTTGGCAGCTTGGTCCAATGCCAAAACACAGTGAAATCTTTTTATGGCTTTAAACGCGTTTTCTCCTCGAGAGAAACACGATTTCACTAAAAACGTTATAGTTTAAACATGCCTGTTGTACATGTGTGCAAAAACTCAGAGCCTTAAGATAGAGGTTTTACCAATGTGTTTTTTGGTGAGAAACCTACTATTTAGAGGTTCTGTGCGTTTTCAGACAAGTACAATATGTATTTATAGTGTTTCTGATGAAATCCCTGCTTTTAATGCATTTTCTCAAAGAAAATGAGTCTCTCGCCATGGGAACATGGCTTTTTTGAAAAAGCATATTCTGGTCGAGAAATCGTGTTTTAAACAATGAGAACGACTCCCGGCCTTATTTAATTCTCATTTTTACTTTTGGTAAGCTAGCCCGTATTCATAACGCACTAAACCTTTTTATCGCGTTAAACGCCTTTTCTCGACAAGAAAAGCACCATTTCATCAAAAACAAACAAAACAACAAAAATGAATCTATTCAACAAGTCTGCAACACGTCCTTAAGAGTTGCATGATTTCACACAATGTCAATGTGTAATTTCTCCAGTTCTGATCATTGTTTAGGTTGTTGGTAGCTTGGTCCAATGCCAAAACACAGTGAAATCTTTTTATGGCTTTAAACGCGTTTTCTCCTCGAGAGAAAAATGATTTCACTAAAAACGTTATAGTTTAAACATGCCTGTTGTACATGTGTGCAAACACTCAGAGCCTTAAGATAGGGGTTTCACCAATGTGTTTTTTGGTGAGAAACCTTCTATTTCAAGGTTCTGTGCGTTTTCAGACAAGTACAATATATATTTATAGTGTTTCTGAGGAAATCCCTCCTTTTAATGCATTTTCTCGCAGAAAATGAGTCTCGCCATGGGAACATGGCTTTTTTGAAAAAGCATATTCTGGTCGAGAAATCGTGTTTTAAACAATGAGAACGACTCCCGGCCTTATTTAGTTCACATTTGTACTTTTGGTAAGCTAGCCCGTATTCATAACGCACTAAACCTTTTTATCGCGTTAAACGCCTTTTCTCGACAAGAAAAGCACAGTTTCATCAAAAACAAACAAAACAAGAAAAATGAAACTATTCAACAAGTCTGCAACACGTCCTTAAGAGTTGCATGATTTCACACAATGTCAATGTGTAATTTCTCCAGTTCTGATCATTGTTTAGGTTGTTGGTAGCTTGGTCCAATGCCAAAACACAGTGAAATCTTTTTATGGCTTTAAACGCGTTTTCTCCTCGAGAGAAACATGATTTCACTAAAAACGTTATAGTTTAAACATGCCTGTTGTACATGTGTGCAAACACTCAGAGCCTTAAGATAGGGGTTTCACCAATGTGTTTTTTGGTGAGAAACCTTCTATTTCAAGGTTCTGTGCGTTTTCAGACAAGTACAATATGTATTTATAGTGTTTCTGAGGAAATCCCTCCTTTTAATGCATTTTCTCGCAGAAAATGAGTCTCTCGCCATGGGAACATGGCTTTTTTTGAAAAAGCATATTCTGGTCGAGAAATCAAGTTTTAAACAATAAAAACGAGTCCCGGCCTTATTTAGTTCACATTTTTACTTTTGGTAAGCTAGCCCGTATTCATAACGCACTAAACTATTTTATCGCGTTAAACGCCTTTTCTCGACAAGAAAAGCACCATTTCATCAAAAACAAACAAAACAAGAAAAATGAATCTATTCAACAAGTCTGCAACACGTCCTTAAGAGTTGCATGATTTCACACAATGTCAATGTGTAATTTCTCCAGTTCTGATCATTGTTTAGGTTGTTGGTAGCTTGGTCCAATGCCAAAACACAGTGAAATCTTTTTATGGCTTTAAACGCGTTTTCTCCTCGAGAGAAAAATGATTTCACTAAAAACGTTATAGTTTAAACATGCCTGTTGTACATGTGTGCAAACACTCAGAGCCTTAAGATAGGGGTTTCACCAATGTGTTTTTTGGTGAGAAACCTTCTATTTCAAGGTTCTGTGCGTTTTCAGACAAGTACAATATATATTTATAGTGTTTCTGAGGAAATCCCTCCTTTTAATGCATTTTCTCGCAGAAAATGAGTCTCGCCATGGGAACATGGCTTTTTTGAAAAAGCATATTCTGGTCGAGAAATCGTGTTTTAAACAATGAGAACGACTCCCGGCCTTATTTAGTTCACATTTGTACTTTTGGTAAGCTAGCCCGTATTCATAACGCACTAAACCTTTTTATCGCGTTAAACGCCTTTTCTCGACAAGAAAAGCACAGTTTCATCAAAAACAAACAAAACAAGAAAAATGAAACTATTCAACAAGTCTGCAACACGTCCTTAAGAGTTGCATGATTTCACACAATGTCAATGTGTAATTTCTCCAGTTCTGATCATTGTTTAGGTTGTTGGTAGCTTGGTCCAATGCCAAAACACAGTGAAATCTTTTTATGGCTTTAAACGCGTTTTCTCCTCGAGAGAAACATGATTTCACTAAAAACGTTATAGTTTAAACATGCCTGTTGTACATGTGTGCAAACACTCAGAGCCTTAAGATAGGGGTTTCACCAATGTGTTTTTTGGTGAGAAACCTTCTATTTCAAGGTTCTGTGCGTTTTCAGACAAGTACAATATGTATTTATAGTGTTTCTGAGGAAATCCCTCCTTTTAATGCATTTTCTCGCAGAAAATGAGTCTCTCGCCATGGGAACATGGCTTTTTTTGAAAAAGCATATTCTGGTCGAGAAATCAAGTTTTAAACAATAAAAACGAGTCCCGGCCTTATTTAGTTCACATTTTTACTTTTGGTAAGCTAGCCCGTATTCATAACGCACTAAACTATTTTATCGCGTTAAACGCCTTTTCTCGACAAGAAAAGCACCATTTCATCAAAAACAAACAAAACAAGAAAAATGAATCTATTCAACAAGTCTGCAACACGTCCTTAAGAGTTGCATGATATCACACAATGTCAATGTGTAATTTCTCCAGTTCTGATCATTGTTTAGGTTGTTGGTAGCTTGGTCCAATGCCAAAACACAGTGAAATCTTTTTATGGCTTTAAACGCGTTTTCTCCTCGAGAGAAACATGATTTCACTAAAAACGTTATAGTTTAAACATGCCTGTTGTACATGTGTGGAAACACTCAGAGCCTTAAGATAGGGGTTTCACCAATGTGTTTTTTGGTGAGAAACCTTCTATTCCAAGGTTCTGTGCGTTTTCAGACAAGTACAATATGTATTTATAGTGTTTCTGAGGAAATCCCTCCTTTTTAATGCATTTTCTCGCAGAAAATGAGTCTCTCGCCATGGGAACATGGCTTTTTTTGAAAAAGCATATTCTGGTCGAGAAATCGTGTTTTAAACAATGAGAACGACTCCCGGCCTTATTTAATTCTCATTTTTACTTTTGGTAAGCTAGCCCGTATTCATAACGCACTAAACCTTTTTATCGCGTTAAACGCCTTTTCTCGACAAGAAAAGCACCATTTCATCAAAAACAAACAAAACAACAAAAATGAATCTATTCAACAAGTCTGCAACACGTCCTTAAGAGTTGCATGATTTCACACAATGTCAATGTGTAATTTCTCCAGTTCTGATCATTGTTTAGGTTGTTGGTAGCTTGGTCCAATGCCAAAACACAGTGAAATCTTTTTATGGCTTTAAACGCGTTTTCTCCTCGAGAGAAACATGATTTCACTAAAAACGTTATAGTTTAAACATGCCTGTTGTACATGTGTGCAAACACTCAGAGCCTTAAGATAGGGGTTTCACCAATGTGTTTTTTGGTGAGAAACCTTCTATTTCAAGGTTCTGTGCGTTTTCAGACAAGTACAATATGTATTTATAGTGTTTCTGATGAAATCCCTCCTTTTAATGCATTTTCTCACAGAAAACGAGTCTCTCGCCATGGGAACATGGCTTTTTTAAAAAAGCATATTCTGGTCGAGAAATCGTGTTTTAAGCAATAAAAACGACTCCCGGCCTTATTTAGTTCACATTTGTACTTTTGGTAAGCTAGCCCGTATTCATAACGCACTAAACCTTTTTATCGCGTTAAACGTCTTTTCTCGACGAGAAAAGCAATTTCATCAAAAACAAACAAAACAAGAAAAATGAATCTATTCAACAAGTCTGCAACACGTCCTTAAGAGTTACATGATTTCACCCAATGTCAATATGTAATTTCTCCAGTTCTGATCATTTTTTAGGTTGTTGGTAGCTTGGTCAATGCCAAAACACAGTGAGATCTTTTTATGGCTTTAAACGCGTTTTCTCCTCGAGAGAAACATGATTTCACTAAAAACGTTATAGTTTAAACATGCCTGTTTGTACATGTGTGCAAACACTCAGAGCCTTAAGATAGGGGTTTCACCAATGTGTTTTTTGGTGAGAAACCTTCTATTTCAAGGTTCTGTGCGTTTTCAGACAAGTACAATATGTATTTATAGTGTTTCTGATGAAATCCCTCCTTTTAATGAATTTTCTCACAGAAAACGAGTCTCTCGCCATGGGAACATGGCTTTTTTGAAAAAGCATATTCTGGTCGAGAAATCGTGTTTTAAGCAATAAAAACGACTCCCGGCCTTATTTAGTTCACATTTGTACTTTTGGTAAGCTAGCCCGTATTCATAACACACTAAACCTTTTTATCGCGTTAAACGCCTTTTCTCGACGAGAAAAGCACAATTTCATCAAAAACAAAAAAAACAAGAAAAATGAATCTATTCAACAAGTCTGCAACACGTCCTTAAGAGTTACATAATTTCACCCAATGCCAATGTGTAATTTCTCCAGTTCTGATCATTTTTTAGGTTTGTTGGTAGCTTGGTCAATGCCAAAACACAGTGAGATCTTTTTATGGCTTTAAACGCGTTTTCTCCTCGAGAGAAACATGATTTCACTAAAAACGTTATAGTTTAACCATGCCTGTTGTACATGTCTGCAAACACTCAGAGCCTTAAGATAGGGGTTTCACCAATGTGTTTTTTGGTGAGAAACCTTCTATTTCAAGGTTCTGTGCGTTTTCAGACAAGTACAATATGTATTTATAGTGTTTCTGATGAAATCCCTCCTTTTAATGCATTTTCTCACAGAAAACGAGTCTCTCGCCATGGGAACATGGCTTTTTTGAAAAAGCATATTCTGGTCGAGAAATCGTGTTTTAAGCAATAAAAACGACTCCCGGCCTTATTTGGTTCACATTTGTACTTTTGGTAAGCTAGCCCGTATTCATAACGCACTAAACCTTTTTATCGCGTTAAACGCCTTTTCTCGACGAGAAAAGCACAATTTCATCAAAAACAAACAAAACAAGAAAAATGAATCTATTCAACAAGTCTGCAACACGTCCTTAAGAGTTGCATGATTTCACACAATGTCAATGTGTGATTTCTCCAGTTCTGATCATTGTTTAGGCTGTTGGCAGCTTGGTCCAATGCCAAAACACAGTGAAATCTTTTTATGGCTTTAAACGCGTTTTCTCCTCGAGAGAAACATGATTTCACTAAAAACGTTATAGTTTAAACATGCCTGTTGTACATGTGTGCAAACACTCAGAGCCTTAAGATAGGGGTTTCACCAATGTGTTTTTTGGTGAGAAACCTTCTATTCCAAGGTTCTGTGCGTTTTCAGACAAGTACAATATGTATTTATAGTGTTTCTGAGGAAATCCCTCCTTTTTAATGCATTTTCTCGCAGAAAATGAGTCTCTCGCCATGGGAACATGGCTTTTTTTGAAAAAGCATATTCTGGTCGAGAAATCGTGTTTTAAACAATGAGAACGACTCCCGGCCTTATTTAATTCTCATTTTTACTTTTGGTAAGCTAGCCCGTATTCATAACGCACTAAACCTTTTTATCGCGTTAAACGCCTTTTCTCGACAAGAAAAGCACCATTTCATCAAAAACAAACAAAACAACAAAAATGAATCTATTCAACAAGTCTGCAACACGTCCTTAAGAGTTGCATGATTTCACACAATGTCAATGTGTAATTTCTCCAGTTCTGATCATTGTTTAGGTTGTTGGTAGCTTGGTCCAATGCCAAAACACAGTGAAATCTTTTTATGGCTTTAAACGCGTTTTCTCCTCGAGAGAAACATGATTTCACTAAAAACGTTATAGTTTAAACATGCCTGTTGTACATGTGTGCAAACACTCAGAGCCTTAAGATAGGGGTTTCACCAATGTGTTTTTTGGTGAGAAACCTTCTATTTCAAGGTTCTGTGCGTTTTCAGACAAGTACAATATATATTTATAGTGTTTCTGAGGAAATCCCTCCTTTTAATGCATTTTCTCGCAGAAAATGAGTCTCGCCATGGGAACATGGCTTTTTTGAAAAAGCATATTCTGGTCGAGAAATCGTGTTTTAAACAATGAGAACGACTCCCGGCCTTATTTAGTTCACATTTGTACTTTTGGTAAACTAGCCCGTATTCATAACGCACTAAACCTTTTTATCGCGTTAAACGCCTTTTCTCGACAAGAAAAGCACAATTTCATCAAAAACAAACAAAACAAGAAAAATGAAACTATTCAACAAGTCTGCAACACGTCCTTAAGAGTTGCATGATTTCACACAATGTCAATGTGTAATTTCTCCAGTTCTGATCATTGTTTAGGTTGTTGGTAGCTTGGTCCAATGCCAAAACACAGTGAAATCTTTTTATGGCTTTAAACGCGTTTTCTCCTCGAGAGAAACATGATTTCACTAAAAACGTTATAGTTTAAACATGCCTGTTTGTACATGTGTGCAAACACTCAGAGCCTTAAGATAGGGGTTTCACCAATGTGTTTTTTGGTGAGAAACCTTCTATTCCAAGGTTCTGTGCGTTTTCAGACAAGTACAATATGTATTTATAGTGTTTCTGAGGAAATCCCTCCTTTTTAATGCATTTTCTCGCAGAAAATGAGTCTCTCGCCATGGGAACATGGCTTTTTTTGAAAAAGCATATTCTGGTCGAGAAATCGTGTTTTAAACAATGAGAACGACTCCCGGCCTTATTTAATTCTCATTTTTACTTTTGGTAAGCTAGCCCGTATTCATAACGCACTAAACCTTTTTATCGCGTTAAACGCCTTTTCTCGACAAGAAAAGCACCATTTCATCAAAAACAAACAAAACAACAAAAATGAATCTATTCAACAAGTCTGCAACACGTCCTTAAGAGTTGCATGATTTCACACAATGTCAATGTGTAATTTCTCCAGTTCTGATCATTGTTTAGGTTGTTGGTAGCTTGGTCCAATGCCAAAACACAGTGAAATCTTTTTATGGCTTTAAACGCGTTTTCTCCTCGAGAGAAACATGATTTCACTAAAAACGTTATAGTTTAAACATGCCTGTTGTACATGTGTGCAAACACTCAGAGCCTTAAGATAGGGGTTTCACCAATGTGTTTTTTGGTGAGAAACCTTCTATTTCAAGGTTCTGTGCGTTTTCAGACAAGTACAATATGTATTTATAGTGTTTCTGATGAAATCCCTCCTTTTAATGCATTTTCTCACAGAAAACGAGTCTCTCGCCATGGGAACATGGCTTTTTTAAAAAAGCATATTCTGGTCGAGAAATCGTGTTTTAAGCAATAAAAACGACTCCCGGCCTTATTTAGTTCACATTTGTACTTTTGGTAAGCTAGCCCGTATTCATAACGCACTAAACCTTTTTATCGCGTTAAACGCCTTTTCTCGACGAGAAAAGCACAATTTCATCAAAAACAAAAAAAACAAGAAAAATGAATCTATTCAACAAGTCTGCAACACGTCCTTAAGAGTTACATAATTTCACCCAATGCCAATGTGTAATTTCTCCAGTTCTGATCATTTTTTAGGTTTGTTGGTAGCTTGGTCAATGCCAAAACACAGTGAGATCTTTTTATGGCTTTAAACGCGTTTTCTCCTCGAGAGAAACATGATTTCACTAAAAACGTTATAGTTTAACCATGCCTGTTGTACATGTCTGCAAACACTCAGAGCCTTAAGATAGGGGTTTCACCAATGTGTTTTTTGGTGAGAAACCTTCTATTTCAAGGTTCTGTGCGTTTTCAGACAAGTACAATATGTATTTATAGTGTTTCTGATGAAATCCCTCCTTTTAATGCATTTTCTCACAGAAAACGAGTCTCTCGCCATGGGAACATGGCTTTTTTGAAAAAGCATATTCTGGTCGAGAAATCGTGTTTTAAGCAATAAAAACGACTCCCGGCCTTATTTGGTTCACATTTGTACTTTTGGTAAGCTAGCCCGTATTCATAACGCACTAAACCTTTTTATCGCGTTAAACGCCTTTTCTCGACGAGAAAAGCACAATTTCATCAAAAACAAACAAAACAAGAAAAATGAATCTATTCAACAAGTCTGCAACACGTCCTTAAGAGTTGCATGATTTCACACAATGTCAATGTGTGATTTCTCCAGTTCTGATCATTGTTTAGGCTGTTGGCAGCTTGGTCCAATGCCAAAACACAGTGAAATCTTTTTATGGCTTTAAACGCGTTTTCTCCTCGAGAGAAACATGATTTCACTAAAAACGTTATAGTTTAAACATGCCTGTTGTACATGTGTGCAAACACTCAGAGCCTTAAGATAGGGGTTTCACCAATGTGTTTTTTGGTGAGAAACCTTCTATTCCAAGGTTCTGTGCGTTTTCAGACAAGTACAATATGTATTTATAGTGTTTCTGAGGAAATCCCTCCTTTTAATGCATTTTCTCGCAGAAAATGAGTCTCGCCATGGGAACATGGCTTTTTTTGAAAAAGCATATTCTGGTCGAGAAATCGTGTTTTAAACAATGAGAACGACTCCCGGCCTTATTTAATTCTCATTTTTACTTTTGGTAAGCTAGCCCGTATTCATAACGCACTAAACCTTTTTATCGCGTTAAACGCCTTTTCTCGACAAGAAAAGCACCATTTCATCAAAAACAAACAAAACAACAAAAATGAATCTATTCAACAAGTCTGCAACACGTCCTTAAGAGTTGCATGATTTCACACAATGTCAATGTGTAATTTCTCCAGTTCTGATCATTGTTTAGGTTGTTGGTAGCTTGGTCCAATGCCAAAACACAGTGAAATCTTTTTATGGCTTTAAACGCGTTTTCTCCTCGAGAGAAAAATGATTTCACTAAAAACGTTATAGTTTAAACATGCCTGTTGTACATGTGTGCAAACACTCAGAGCCTTAAGATAGGGGTTTCACCAATGTGTTTTTTGGTGAGAAACCTTCTATTTCAAGGTTCTGTGCGTTTTCAGACAAGTACAATATATATTTATAGTGTTTCTGAGGAAATCCCTCCTTTTAATGCATTTTCTCGCAGAAAATGAGTCTCGCCATGGGAACATGGCTTTTTTGAAAAAGCATATTCTGGTCGAGAAATCGTGTTTTAAACAATGAGAACGACTCCCGGCCTTATTTAGTTCACATTTGTACTTTTGGTAAACTAGCCCGTATTCATAACGCACTAAACCTTTTTATCGCGTTAAACGCCTTTTCTCGACAAGAAAAGCACAATTTCATCAAAAACAAACAAAACAAGAAAAATGAAACTATTCAACAAGTCTGCAACACGTCCTTAAGAGTTGCATGATTTCACACAATGTCAATGTGTAATTTCTCCAGTTCTGATCATTGTTTAGGTTGTTGGTAGCTTGGTCCAATGCCAAAACACAGTGAAATCTTTTTATGGCTTTAAACGCGTTTTCTCCTCGAGAGAAACATGATTTCACTAAAAACGTTATAGTTTAAACATGCCTGTTGTACATGTGTGCAAACACTCAGAGCCTTAAGATAGGGGTTTCACCAATGTGTTTTTTGGTGAGAAACCTTCTATTTCAAGGTTCTGTGCGTTTTCAGACAAGTACAATATGTATTTATAGTGTTTCTGATGAAATCCCTCCTTTTAATGCATTTTCTCACAGAAAACGAGTCTCTCGCCATGGGAACATGGCTTTTTTAAAAAAGCATATTCTGGTCGAGAAATCGTGTTTTAAGCAATAAAAACGACTCCCGGCCTTATTTAGTTCACATTTGTACTTTTGGTAAGCTAGCCCGTATTCATAACGCACTAAACCTTTTTATCGCGTTAAACGTCTTTTCTCGACGAGAAAAGCAATTTCATCAAAAACAAACAAAACAAGAAAAATGAATCTATTCAACAAGTCTGCAACACGTCCTTAAGAGTTACATGATTTCACCCAATGTCAATATGTAATTTCTCCAGTTCTGATCATTTTTTAGGTTGTTGGTAGCTTGGTCAATGCCAAAACACAGTGAGATCTTTTTATGGCTTTAAACGCGTTTTCTCCTCGAGAGAAACATGATTTCACTAAAAACGTTATAGTTTAAACATGCCTGTTTGTACATGTGTGCAAACACTCAGAGCCTTAAGATAGGGGTTTCACCAATGTGTTTTTTGGTGAGAAACCTTCTATTTCAAGGTTCTGTGCGTTTTCAGACAAGTACAATATGTATTTATAGTGTTTCTGATGAAATCCCTCCTTTTAATGAATTTTCTCACAGAAAACGAGTCTCTCGCCATGGGAACATGGCTTTTTTGAAAAAGCATATTCTGGTCGAGAAATCGTGTTTTAAGCAATAAAAACGACTCCCGGCCTTATTTAGTTCACATTTGTACTTTTGGTAAGCTAGCCCGTATTCATAACGCACTAAACCTTTTTATCGCGTTAAACGCCTTTTCTCGACGAGAAAAGCACAATTTCATCAAAAACAAAAAAAACAAGAAAAATGAATCTATTCAACAAGTCTGCAACACGTCCTTAAGAGTTACATAATTTCACCCAATGCCAATGTGTAATTTCTCCAGTTCTGATCATTTTTTAGGTTTGTTGGTAGCTTGGTCAATGCCAAAACACAGTGAGATCTTTTTATGGCTTTAAACGCGTTTTCTCCTCGAGAGAAACATGATTTCACTAAAAACGTTATAGTTTAACCATGCCTGTTGTACATGTCTGCAAACACTCAGAGCCTTAAGATAGGGGTTTCACCAATGTGTTTTTTGGTGAGAAACCTTCTATTTCAAGGTTCTGTGCGTTTTCAGACAAGTACAATATGTATTTATAGTGTTTCTGATGAAATCCCTCCTTTTAATGCATTTTCTCACAGAAAACGAGTCTCTCGCCATGGGAACATGGTTTTTTTTGAAAAAGCATATTCTGGTCGAGAAATCGTGTTTTAAGCAATAAAAACGACTCCCGGCCTTATTTGGTTCACATTTGTACTTTTGGTAAGCTAGCCCGTATTCATAACGCACTAAACCTTTTTATCGCGTTAAACGCCTTTTCTCGACGAGAAAAGCACAATTTCATCAAAAACAAACAAAACAAGAAAAATGAATCTATTCAACAAGTCTGCAACACGTCCTTAAGAGTTGCATGATTTCACACAATGTCAATGTGTGATTTCTCCAGTTCTGATCATTGTTTAGGCTGTTGGCAGCTTGGTCCAATGCCAAAACACAGTGAAATCTTTTTATGGCTTTAAACGCGTTTTCTCCTCGAGAGAAACATGATTTCACTAAAAACGTTATAGTTTAAACATGCCTGTTGTACATGTGTGCAAACACTCAGAGCCTTAAGATAGGGGTTTCACCAATGTGTTTTTTGGTGAGAAACCTTCTATTTCAAGGTTCTGTGCGTTTTCAGACAAGTACAATATGTATTTATAGTGTTTCTGATGAAATCCCTCCTTTTAATGCATTTTCTCACAGAAAACGAGTCTCTCGCCATGGGAACATGGCTTTTTTAAAAAAGCATATTCTGGTCGAGAAATCGTGTTTTAAGCAATAAAAACGACTCCCGGCCTTATTTAGTTCACATTTGTACTTTTGGTAAGCTAGCCCGTATTCATAACGCACTAAACCTTTTTATCGCGTTAAACGTCTTTTCTCGACGAGAAAAGCAATTTCATCAAAAACAAAAAAAACAAGAAAAATGAATCTATTCAACAAGTCTGCAACACGTCCTTAAGAGTTACATAATTTCACCCAATGCCAATGTGTAATTTCTCCAGTTCTGATCATTTTTTAGGTTTGTTGGTAGCTTGGTCAATGCCAAAACACAGTGAGATCTTTTTATGGCTTTAAACGCGTTTTCTCCTCGAGAGAAACATGATTTCACTAAAAACGTTATAGTTTAACCATGCCTGTTGTACATGTCTGCAAACACTCAGAGCCTTAAGATAGGGGTTTCACCAATGTGTTTTTTGGTGAGAAACCTTCTATTTCAAGGTTCTGTGCGTTTTCAGACAAGTACAATATGTATTTATAGTGTTTCTGATGAAATCCCTCCTTTTAATGCATTTTCTCACAGAAAACGAGTCTCTCGCCATGGGAACATGGCTTTTTTGAAAAAGCATATTCTGGTCGAGAAATCGTGTTTTAAGCAATAAAAACGACTCCCGGCCTTATTTGGTTCACATTTGTACTTTTGGTAAGCTAGCCCGTATTCATAACGCACTAAACCTTTTTATCGCGTTAAACGCCTTTTCTCGACGAGAAAAGCACAATTTCATCAAAAACAAACAAAACAAGAAAAATGAATCTATTCAACAAGTCTGCAACACGTCCTTAAGAGTTGCATGATTTCACACAATGTCAATGTGTGATTTCTCCAGTTCTGATCATTGTTTAGGCTGTTGGCAGCTTGGTCCAATGCCAAAACACAGTGAAATCTTTTTATGGCTTTAAACGCGTTTTCTCCTCGAGAGAAACACGATTTCACTAAAAACGTTATAGTTTAAACATGCCTGTTGTACATGTGTGCAAAAACTCAGAGCCTTAAGATAGAGGTTTTACCAATGTGTTTTTTGGTGAGAAACCTACTATTTAGAGGTTCTGTGCGTTTTCAGACAAGTACAATATGTATTTATAGTGTTTCTGATGAAATCCCTGCTTTTAATGCATTTTCTCAAAGAAAATGAGTCTCTCGCCATGGGAACATGGCTTTTTTGAAAAAGCATATTCTGGTCGAGAAATCGTGTTTTAAACAATGAGAACGACTCCCGGCCTTATTTAATTCTCATTTTTACTTTTGGTAAGCTAGCCCGTATTCATAACGCACTAAACCTTTTTATCGCGTTAAACGCCTTTTCTCGACGAGAAAAGCACAATTTCATCAAAAACAAACAAAACAAGAAAAATGAATCTATTCAACAAGTCTGCAACACGTCCTTAAGAGTTGCATGATTTCACACAATGTCAATGTGTGATTTCTCCAGTTCTGATCATTGTTTAGGCTGTTGGCAGCTTGGTCCAATGCCAAAACACGGTGAAATCTTTTTATGGCTTTAAACGCGTTTTCTCCTCGAGAGAAACACGATTTCACTAAAAACGTTATAGTTTAAACATGCCTGTTGTACATGTGTGCAAACACTCAGAGCCTTAAGATAGGGGTTTCACCAATGTGTTTTTTGGTGAGAAACCTTCTATTTCAAGGTTCTGTGCGTTTTCAGACAAGTACAATATGTATTTATAGTGTTTCTGAGGAAATCCCTCCTTTTAATGCATTTTCTAGCAGAAAATGAGTCTCTCGCCATGGGAACATGGCTTTTTTTGAAAAAGCATATTCTGGTCGAGAAATCGTGTTTTAAACAATAAAAACGAGTCCCGGCCTTATTTAGTTCACATTTTTACTTTTGGTAAGCTAGCCCGTATTCATAACGCACTAAACCTTTTTATCGCGTTAAACGCCTTTTCTCGACAAGAAAAGCACCATTTCATCAAAAACAAACAAAACAAGAAAAATGAATCTATTCAACAAGTCTGCAACACGTCCTTAAGAGTTGCATGATTTCACACAATGTCAATGTGTAATTTCTCCAGTTCTGATTATTGTTTAGGTTGTTGGTAGCTTGGTCCAATGCCAAAACACAGTGAAATCTTTTTATGGCTTTAAACGCGTTTTCTCCTCGAGAGAAACATGATTTCACTAAAAACGTTATAGTTTAAACATGCCTGTTGTACATGTGTGCAAACACTCAGAGCCTTAAGATAGGGGTTTCACCAATGTGTTTTTTGGTGAGAAACCTTCTATTTCAAGGTTCTGTGCGTTTTCAGACAAGTACAATATGTATTTATAGTATTTCTGAGGAAATCCCTCCTTTTAATGCATTTTCTCGCAGAAAATGAGTCTCTCGCCATGGGAACATGGCTTTTTTTGAAAAAGCATATTCTGGTCGAGAAATCGTGTTTTAAACAATAAAAACTAGTCCCGGCCTTATTTAGTTCACATTTTTACTTTTGGTAAGCTAGCCCGTATTCATAACGCACTAAACCTTTTTATCGCGTTAAACGCCTTTTCTCGACAAGAAAAGCACCATTTCATCAAAAACAAACAAAACAACAAAAATGAATCTATTCAACAAGTCTGCAACACGTCCTTAAGAGTTGCATGATATCACACAATGTCAAAGTGTAATTTCTCCAGTTCTGATCATTGTTTAGGTTGTTGGTAGCTTAGACCAATGCCAAAACACAGTGAAATCTTTTTATGACTTTAAACGCGTTTTCTCCTCGAGACAAACATGATTTCACTAAAAACGTTATAGTTTAAACATGCCTGTTGTACATGTGTGCAAACACTCAGAGCCTTAAGATAGGGGTTTCACCAATGTGTTTTTTGGTGAGAAACCTTCTATTTCAGGGTTCTGTGCGTTTTCAGACAAGTACAATATGTATTTATAGTGTTTTTGAGGAAATCCCTCCTTTTAATGCATTTTCTCGCAGAAAATGAGTCTCTCGCCATGGGAACATGGCTTTTTTGAAAAAGCATATTCTGGTCGAGAAATCGTGTTTTAAACAATAAAAACGAGTCCCGGCCTTATTTAGTTCACATTTTTACTTTTGGTAAGCTAGCCCGTATTCATAACGCACTAAACCTTTTTATCGCGTTAAACGCCTTTTCTCGACAAGAAAAGCACCATTTCATCAAAAACAAACAAAACAAGAAAAATGAATCTATTCAACAAGTCTGCAACACGTCCTTAAGAGTTGCATGATATCACACAATGTCAAAGTGTAATTTCTCCAGTTCTGATCATTGTTTAGGTTGTTGGTAGCTTAGTCCAATGCCAAAACACAGTGAAATATTTTTATGGCTTTAAGCGCGTTTTCTCCTCGAGAGAAAAATGATTTCACTAAAAACGTTATAGTTTAAACATGCCTGTTGTACATGTGTGCAAACACTCAGAGCCTTAAGATAGGGGTTTCACCAATGTGTTTTTTGGTGAGAAACCTTCTATTTCAAGGTTCTGTGCGTTTTCAGACAAGTACAATATGTATTTATAGTGTTTCTGAGGAAATCCCTCCTTTTAATGCATTTTCTTGCAGAAAATGAGTATCTCGCCATGGGAACATGGCTTTTTTTGAAAAAGCATATTCTGGTCGAGAAATCGTGTTTTAAACAATAAAAACGAGTCCCGGCCTTATTTAGTTCACATTTTTACTTTTGGTAAGCTAGCCCGTATTCATAACGCACTAAACCTTTTTATCGCGTTAAACGCCTTTTCTCGACAAGAAAAGCACCATTTCATCAAAAACAAACAAAACAACAAAAATGAATCTATTCAACAAGTCTGCAACACGTCCTTAAGAGTTGCATGATATCACACAATGTCAAAGTGTAATTTCTCCAGTTCTGATCATTGTTTAGGTTGTTGGTAGCTTAGTCCAATGCCAAAACACAGTGAAATCTTTTTATGGCTTTAAACGCGTTTTCTCCTCGAGAGAAACATGATTTCACTAAAAACGTTATAGTTTAAACATGCCTGTTGTACATGTGTGCAAACACTCAGAGCCTTAAGATAGGGGTTTCACCAATGTGTTTTTTGGTGAGAAACCTTCTATTTCAAGGTTCTGTGCGTTTTCAGACAAGTACAATATGTATTTATAGTGTTTCTGAGGAAATCCCTCCTTTTAATGCATTTTCTCGCAGAAAATGAGTCTCTCGCCATGGGAACATGGCTTTTTTTGAAAAAGCATATTCTGGTCGAGAAATCGTGTTTTAAACAATAAAAACGAGTCCCGGCCTTATTTAGTTCACATTTTTACTTTTGGTAAGCTAGCCCGTATTCATAACGCACTAAACCTTTTTATCGTGTTAAACGCCTTTTCTCGACAAGAAAAGCACCATTTCATCAAAAACAAACAAAACAAGAAAAATGAATCTATTCAACAAGTCTGCAACACGTCCTTAAGAGTTGCATGATATCACACAATGTCAAAGTGTAATTTCTCCAGTTCTGATCATTGTTTAGGTTGTTGGTAGCTTAGTCCAATGCCAAAACACAGTGAAATCTTTTTATAGCTTTAAACGCGTTTTCTCCTCGAGAGAAAAATGATTTCACTAAAAACGTTATAGTTTAAACATGCCTGTTGTACATGTGTGCAAACACTCAGAGCCTTAAGATAGGGGTTTCACCAATGTGTTTTTTGGTGAGAAACCTTCTATTTCAAGGTTCTGTGCGTTTTCAGACAAGTACAATATGTATTTATAGTGTTTTTGAGGAAATCCCTCCTTTTAATGCATTTTCTCGCAGAAAATGAGTCTCTCGCCATGGGAACATGGCTTTTTTGAAAAAGCATATTCTGGTCGAGAAATCGTGTTTTAAACAATAAAAACGAGTCCCGGCCTTATTTAGTTCACATTTTTACTTTTGGTAAGCTAGCCCGTATTCATAACGTACTAAACCTTTTTTATCGCGTTAAACGCCTTTTCTCGACAAGAAAAGCACCATTTCATCAAAAACAAACAAAACAAGAAAAATGAATCTATTCAACAAGTCTGCAATACGTCCTTAAGAGTTGCATGATTTCACACAATGTCAATGTGTAATTTCTCCAGTTCTGATCATTGTAAAGGTTGTTGGTAGCTTGGTCCAATGCCAAAACACAGTGAAATCTTTTTATGGCTTTAAACGCGTTTTCTCCTCGAGAGAAAAATGATTTCACTAAAAACGTTATAGTTTAAACATGCCTGTTGTACATGTGTGCAAACACTCAGAGCCTTAAGATAGGGGTTTCACCAATGTGTTTTTTGGTGAGAAACCTTCTATTCCAAGGTTCTGTGCGTTTTCAGACAAGTACAATATTTATTTATAGTGTTTCTGAGGAAATCCCTCCTTTTAATGCATTTTCTCGCAGAAAATGAGTCTCTCGCCATGGGAACATGGCTTTTTTTGAAAAAGCATATTCTGGTCGAGAAATCGTGTTTTAAACAATAAAAACGAGTCCCGGCCTTATTTAGTTCACATTTTTACTTTTGGTAAGCTAGCCCGTATTCATAACGCACTAAACCTTTTTATCGCGTTAAACGCCTTTTCTCGACAAGAAAAGCACCATTTCATCAAAAACAAACAAAACAAGAAAAATGAATCTATTCAACAAGTCTGCAACACGTCCTTAAGAGTTGCATGATATCACACAATGTCAAAGTGTAATTTCTCCAGTTCTGATCATTGTTTAGGTTGTTGGTAGCTTAGTCCAATGCCAAAACACAGTGAAATCTTTTTATGGCTTTAAGCGCGTTTTCTCCTCGAGAGAAAAATGATTTCACTAAAAACGTTATAGTTTAAACATGCCTGTTGTACATGTGTGCAAACACTCAGAGCCTTAAGATAGGGGTTTCACCAATGTGTTTTTTGGTGAGAAACCTTCTATTTCAAGGTTCTGTGCGTTTTCAGACAAGTACAATATGTATTTATAGTGTTTCTGAGGAAATCCCTCCTTTTAATGCATTTTCTTGCAGAAAATGAGTCTCTCGCCATGGGAACATGGCTTTTTTTGAAAAAGCATATTCTGGTCGAGAAATCGTGTTTTAAACAATAAAAACGAGTCCCGGCCTTATTTAGTTCACATTTTTACTTTTGGTAAGCTAGCCCGTATTCATAACGCACTAAACCTTTTTATCGCGTTAAACGCCTTTTCTCGACAAGAAAAGCACCATTTCATCAAAAACAAACAAAACAACAAAAATGAATCTATTCAACAAGTCTGCAACACGTCCTTAAGAGTTGCATGATATCACACAATGTCAAAGTGTAATTTCTCCAGTTCTGATCATTGTTTAGGTTGTTGGTAGCTTAGTCCAATGCCAAAACACAGTGAAATCTTTTTATGGCTTTAAACGCGTTTTCTCCTCGAGAGAAAAATGATTTCACTAAAAACGTTATAGTTTAAACATGCCTGTTGTACATGTGTGCAAACACTCAGAGCCTTAAGATAGGGGTTTCACCAATGTGTTTTTTGGTGAGAAACCTTCTATTTCAAGGTTCTGTGCGTTTTCAGACAAGTACAATATGTATTTATAGTGTTTCTGAGGAAATCCCTCCTTTTAATGCATTTTCTCGCAGAAAATGAGTCTCTCGCCATGGGAACATGGCTTTTTTTGAAAAAGCATATTCTGGTCGAGAAATCGTGTTTTAAACAATAAAAACGAGTCCCGGCCTTATTTAGTTCACATTTTTACTTTTGGTAAGCTAGCCCGTATTCATAACGCACTAAACCTTTTTATCGTGTTAAACGCCTTTTCTCGACAAGAAAAGCACCATTTCATCAAAAACAAACAAAACAAGAAAAATGAATCTATTCAACAAGTCTGCAACACGTCCTTAAGAGTTGCATGATATCACACAATGTCAAAGTGTAATTTCTCCAGTTCTGATCATTGTTTAGGTTGTTGGTAGCTTAGTCCAATGCCAAAACACAGTGAAATCTTTTTATAGCTTTAAACGCGTTTTCTCCTCGAGAGAAAAATGATTTCACTAAAAACGTTATAGTTTAAACATGCCTGTTGTACATGTGTGCAAACACTCAGAGCCTTAAGATAGGGGTTTCACCAATGTGTTTTTTGGTGAGAAACCTTCTATTTCAAGGTTCTGTGCGTTTTCAGACAAGTACAATATGTATTTATAGTGTTTTTGAGGAAATCCCTCCTTTTAATGCATTTTCTCGCAGAAAATGAGTCTCTCGCCATGGGAACATGGCTTTTTTGAAAAAGCATATTCTGGTCGAGAAATCGTGTTTTAAACAATAAAAACGAGTCCCGGCCTTATTTAGTTCACATTTTTACTTTTGGTAAGCTAGCCCGTATTCATAACGTACTAAACCTTTTTTATCGCGTTAAACGCCTTTTCTCGACAAGAAAAGCACCATTTCATCAAAAACAAACAAAACAAGAAAAATGAATCTATTCAACAAGTCTGCAATACGTCCTTAAGAGTTGCATGATTTCACACAATGTCAATGTGTAATTTCTCCAGTTCTGATCATTGTAAAGGTTGTTGGTAGCTTGGTCCAATGCCAAAACACAGTGAAATCTTTTTATGGCTTTAAACGCGTTTTCTCCTCGAGAGAAAAATGATTTCACTAAAAACGTTATAGTTTAAACATGCCTGTTGTACATGTGTGCAAACACTCAGAGCCTTAAGATAGGGGTTTCACCAATGTGTTTTTTGGTGAGAAACCTTCTATTCCAAGGTTCTGTGCGTTTTCAGACAAGTACAATATTTATTTATAGTGTTTCTGAGGAAATCCCTCCTTTTAATGCATTTTCTCGCAGAAAATGAGTCTCTCGCCATGGGAACATGGCTTTTTTTGAAAAAGCATATTCTGGTCGAGAAATCGTGTTTTAAACAATAAAAACGAGTCCCGGCCTTATTTAGTTCACATTTTTACTTTTGGTAAGCTAGCCCGTATTCATAACGCACTAAACCTTTTTATCGCGTTAAACGCCTTTTCTCGACAAGAAAAGCACCATTTCATCAAAAACAAACAAAACAAGAAAAATGAATCTATTCAACAAGTCTGCAACACGTCCTTAAGAGTTGCATGATATCACACAATGTCAAATTGTAATTTCTCCAGTTCTGATCATTGTTTAGGTTGTTGGTAGCTTAGTCCAATGCCAAAACACAGTGAAATCTTTTTATGGCTTTAAACGCGTTTTCTCCTCGAGAGAAAAATGATTTCACTAAAAACGTTATAGTTTAAACATGCCTGTTGTACATGTGTGCAAACACTCAGAGCCTTAAGATAGGGCTTTCACCAATGTGTTTTTTGGTGAGAAACCTTCTATTTCAAGGTTCTGTGCGTTTTCAGACAAGTACAATATGTATTTATAGTGTTTCTGAGGAAATCCCTCCTTTTAATGCATTTTCTTGCAGAAAATGAGTCTCTCGCCATGGGAACATGGCTTTTTTTGAAAAAGCATATTCTGGTCGGGAAATCGTGTTTTAAACAATAAAAACGAGTCCCGGCCTTATTTAGTTCACATTTTTACTTTTGGTAAGCTAGCCCGTATTCATAACGCACTAAACCTTTTTATCGCGTTAAACGCCTTTTCTCGACAAGAAAAGCACCATTTCATCAAAAACAAACAAAACAACAAAAATGAATCTATTCAACAAGTCTGCAACACGTCCTTAAGAGTTGCATGATATCACACAATGTCAATGTGTAATTTCTCCAGTTCTGATCATTGTTTAGGTTGTTGGTAGCTTAGTCCAATGCCAAAACACAGTGAAATCTTTTTATGACTTTAAACGCGTTTTCTCCTCGAGAGAAACATGATTTCACTAAAAACGTTATAGTTTAAACATGCCTGTTGTACATGTGTGCAAACACTCAGAGCCTTAAGATAGGGGTTTCACCAATGTGTTTTTTGGTGAGAAACCTTCTATTTCAAGGTTCTGTGCGTTTTCAGACAAGTACAATATGTATTTATAGTGTTTCTGAGGAAATCCCTCCTTTTAATGCATTTTCTAGCAGAAAATGAGTCTCTCGCCATGGGAACATGGCTTTTTTTGAAAAAGCATATTCTGGTCGAGAAATCGTGTTTTAAACAATAAAAACGAGTCCCGGCCTTATTTAGTTCACATTTTTACTTTTGGTAAGCTAGCCCGTATTCATAACGCACTAAACCTTTTTATCGCGTTAAACGCCTTTTCTCGACAAGAAAAGCACCATTTCATCAAAAACAAACAAAACAAGAAAAATGAATCTATTCAACAAGTCTGCAACACGTCCTTAAGAGTTGCATGATTTCACACAATGTCAATGTGTAATTTCTCCAGTTCTGATTATTGTTTAGGTTGTTGGTAGCTTGGTCCAATGCCAAAACACAGTGAAATCTTTTTATGGCTTTAAACGCGTTTTCTCCTCGAGAGAAACATGATTTCACTAAAAACGTTATAGTTTAAACATGCCTGTTGTACATGTGTGCAAACACTCAGAGCCTTAAGATAGGGGTTTCACCAATGTGTTTTTTGGTGAGAAACCTTCTATTTCAAGGTTCTGTGCGTTTTCAGACAAGTACAATATGTATTTATAGTATTTCTGAGGAAATCCCTCCTTTTAATGCATTTTCTCGCAGAAAATGAGTCTCTCGCCATGGGAACATGGCTTTTTTTGAAAAAGCATATTCTGGTCGAGAAATCGTGTTTTAAACAATAAAAACTAGTCCCGGCCTTATTTAGTTCACATTTTTACTTTTGGTAAGCTAGCCCGTATTCATAACGCACTAAACCTTTTTATCGCGTTAAACGCCTTTTCTCGACAAGAAAAGCACCATTTCATCAAAAACAAACAAAACAACAAAAATGAATCTATTCAACAAGTCTGCAACACGTCCTTAAGAGTTGCATGATATCACACAATGTCAAAGTGTAATTTCTCCAGTTCTGATCATTGTTTAGGTTGTTGGTAGCTTAGACCAATGCCAAAACACAGTGAAATCTTTTTATGACTTTAAACGCGTTTTCTCCTCGAGAGAAACATGATTTCACTAAAAACGTTATAGTTTAAACATGCCTGTTGTACATGTGTGCAAACACTCAGAGCCTTAAGATAGGGGTTTCACCAATGTGTTTTTTGGTGAGAAACCTTCTATTTCAAGGTTCTGTGCGTTTTCAGACAAGTACAATATGTATTTACAGTGTTTCTGAGGAAATCCCTCCTTTTAATGCATTTTCTCGCAGAAAATGAGTCTCTCGCCATGGGAACATGGCTTTTTTTGAAAAAGCATATTCTGGTCGAGAAATCGTGTTTTAAACAATAAAAACGAGTCCCGGCCTTATTTAGTTCACATTTTTACTTTTGGTAAGCTAGCCCGTATTCATAACGCACTAAACCTTTTTATCGCGTTAAACGCCTTTTCTCGACAAGAAAAGCACCATTTCATCAAAAACAAACAAAACAACAAAAATGAATCTATTCAACAAGTCTGCAACACGTCCTTAAGAGTTGCATGATATCACACAATGTCAAAGTGTAATTTCTCCAGTTCTGATCATTGTTTAGGTTGTTGGTAGCTTAGTCTAATGCCAAAACACAGTGAAATCTTTTTATGGCTTTAAACGCGTTTTCTCCTCGAGAGAAACATGATTTCACTAAAAACGTTATAGTTTAAACATGCCTGTTGTACATGTGTGCAAACACTCAGAGCCTTAAGATAGGGGTTTCACCAATGTGTTTTTTGGTGAGAAACCTTCTATTTCAAGGTTCTGTGCGTTTTCAGACAAGTACAATATGTATTTACAGTGTTTCTGAGGAAATCCCTCCTTTTAATGCATTTTCTCGCAGAAAATGAGTCTCTCGCCATGGGAACATGGCTTTTTTTGAAAAAGCATATTCTGGTCGAGAAATCGTGTTTTAAACAATAAAAACGAGTCCCGGCCTTATTTAGTTCACATTTTTACTTTTGGTAAGCTAGCCCGTATTCATAACGCACTAAACCTTTTTATCGCGTTAAACGCCTTTTCTCGAGAAGAAAAGCACCATTTCATCAAAAACAAACAAAACAACAAAAATGAATCTATTCAACAAGTCTGCAACACGTCCTTAAGAGTTGCATGATATCACACAATGTCAAAGTGTAATTTCTCCAGTTCTGATCATTGTTTAGGTTGTTGGTAGCTTAGTCTAATGCCAAAACACAGTGAAATCTTTTTATGGCTTTAAACGCGTTTTCTCCTCGAGAGAAACATGATTTCACTAAAAACGTTATAGTTTAAACATGCCTGTTGTACATGTGTGCAAACACTCAGAGCCTTAAGATAGGGGTTTCACCAATGTGTTTTTTGGTGAGAAACCTTCTATTTCAAGGTTCTGTGCGTTTTCAGACAAGTACAATATGTATTTATAGTGTTTTTGAGGAAATCCCTCCTTTTAATGCATTTTCTCGCAGAAAATGAGTCTCTCGCCATGGGAACATGGCTTTTTTGAAAAAGCATATTCTGGTCGAGAAATCGTGTTTTAAACAATAAAAACGAGTCCCGGCCTTATTTAGTTCACATTTTTACTTTTGGTAAGCTAGCCCGTATTCATAACGCACTAAACCTTTTTATCGCGTTAAACGCCTTTTCTCGACAAGAAAAGCACCATTTCATCAAAAACAAACAAAACAGCAAAAATGAATCTATTCAACAAGTCTGCAACACGTCCTTAAGAGTTGCATGATATCACACAATGTCAAAGTGTAATTTCTCCAGTTCTGATCATTGTTTAGGTTGTTGGTAGCTTGGTCCAATGCCAAAACACAGTGAAATCTTTTTATGGCTTTAAACGCGTTTTCTCCTCGAGAGAAACACGATTTCACTAAAAACGTTATAGTTTAAACATGCCTGTTGTACATGTGTGCAAACACTCAGAGCCTTAAGATAGGGGTTTCACCAATGTGTTTTTTGGTGAGAAACCTTCTATTTCAAGGTTCTGTGCGTTTTCAGACAAGTACAATATGTATTTATAGTATTTCTGAGGAAATCCCTCCTTTTAATGCATTTTCTCGCAGAAAATGAGTCTCTCGCCATGGGAACATGGCTTTTTTTGAAAAAGCATATTCTGGTCGAGAAATCGTGTTTTAAACAAATAAAACTAGTCCCGGCCTTATTTAGTTCACATTTTTACTTTTGGTAAGCTAGCCCGTATTCATAACGCACTAAACCTTTTTATCGCGTTAAACGCCTTTTCTCGACAAGAAAAGCACCATTTCATCAAAAACAAACAAAACAACAAAAATGAATCTATTCAACAAGTCTGCAACACGTCCTTAAGAGTTGCATGATATCACACAATGTCAAAGTGTAATTTCTCCAGTTCTGATTATTGTTTAGGTTGTTGGTAGCTTGGTCCAATGCCAAAACACAGTGAAATCTTTTTATGGCTTTAAACGCGTTTTCTCCTCGAGAGAAACATGATTTCACTAAAAACGTTATAGTTTAAACATGCCTGTTGTACATGTGTGCAAACACTCAGAGCCTTAAGATAGGGGTTTCACCAATGTGTTTTTTGGTGAGAAACCTTCTATTTCAAGGTTCTGTGCGTTTTCAGACAAGTACAATATGTATTTATAGTATTTCTGAGGAAATCCCTCCTTTTAATGCATTTTCTCGCAGAAAATGAGTCTCTCGCCATGGGAACATGGCTTTTTTTGAAAAAGCATATTCTGGTCGAGAAATCGTGTTTTAAACAATAAAAACTAGTCCCGGCCTTATTTAGTTCACATTTTTACTTTTGGTAAGCTAGCCCGTATTCATAACGCACTAAACCTTTTTATCGCGTTAAACGCCTTTTCTCGACAAGAAAAGCACCATTTCATCAAAAACAAACAAAACAACAAAAATGAATCTATTCAACAAGTCTGCAACACGTCCTTAAGAGTTGCATGATTTCACACAATGTCAATGTGTAATTTCTCCAGTTCTGATTATTGTTTAGGTTGTTGGTAGCTTGGTCCAATGCCAAAACACAGTGAAATCTTTTTATGGCTTTAAACGCGTTTTCTCCTCGAGAGAAACATGATTTCACTAAAAACGTTATAGTTTAAACATGCCTGTTGTACATGTGTGCAAACACTCAGAGCCTTAAGATAGGGGTTTCACCAATGTGTTTTTTGGTGAGAAACCTTCTATTTCAAGGTTCTGTGCGTTTTCAGACAAGTACAATATGTATTTATAGTGTTTCTGATGAAATCCCTCCTTTTAATGCATTTTCTCGCAGAAAATGAGTCTCTCGCCATGGGAACATGGCTTTTTTGAAAAAGCATATTCTGGTCGAGAAATCGTGTTTTAAACAATAAAAACGAGTCCCGGCCTTATTTAGTTCACATTTTTACTTTTGGTAAGCTAGCCCGTATTCATAACGTACTAAACCTTTTTTATCGCGTTAAACGCCTTTTCTCGACAAGAAAAGCACCATTTCATCAAAAACAAACAAAACAAGAAAAATGAATCTATTCAACAAGTCTGCAATACGTCCTTAAGAGTTGCATGATTTCACACAATGTCAATGTGTAATTTCTCCAGTTCTGATCATTGTAAAGGTTGTTGGTAGCTTGGTCCAATGCCAAAACACAGTGAAATCTTTTTATGGCTTTAAACGCGTTTTCTCCTCGAGAGAAAAATGATTTCACTAAAAACGTTATAGTTTAAACATGCCTGTTGTACATGTGTGCAAACACTCAGAGCCTTAAGATAGGGGTTTCACCAATGTGTTTTTTGGTGAGAAACCTTCTATTCCAAGGTTCTGTGCGTTTTCAGACAAGTACAATATTTATTTATAGTGTTTCTGAGGAAATCCCTCCTTTTAATGCATTTTCTCGCAGAAAATGAGTCTCTCGCCATGGGAACATGGCTTTTTTTGAAAAAGCATATTCTGGTCGAGAAATCGTGTTTTAAACAATAAAAACGAGTCCCGGCCTTATTTAGTTCACATTTTTACTTTTGGTAAGCTAGCCCGTATTCATAACGCACTAAACCTTTTTATCGCGTTAAACGCCTTTTCTCGACAAGAAAAGCACCATTTCATCAAAAACAAACAAAACAAGAAAAATGAATCTATTCAACAAGTCTGCAACACGTCCTTAAGAGTTGCATGATATCACACAATGTCAAATTGTAATTTCTCCAGTTCTGATCATTGTTTAGGTTGTTGGTAGCTTAGTCCAATGCCAAAACACAGTGAAATCTTTTTATGGCTTTAAACGCGTTTTCTCCTCGAGAGAAAAATGATTTCACTAAAAACGTTATAGTTTAAACATGCCTGTTGTACATGTGTGCAAACACTCAGAGCCTTAAGATAGGGCTTTCACCAATGTGTTTTTTGGTGAGAAACCTTCTATTTCAAGGTTCTGTGCGTTTTCAGACAAGTACAATATGTATTTATAGTGTTTCTGAGGAAATCCCTCCTTTTAATGCATTTTCTTGCAGAAAATGAGTCTCTCGCCATGGGAACATGGCTTTTTTTGAAAAAGCATATTCTGGTCGGGAAATCGTGTTTTAAACAATAAAAACGAGTCCCGGCCTTATTTAGTTCACATTTTTACTTTTGGTAAGCTAGCCCGTATTCATAACGCACTAAACCTTTTTATCGCGTTAAACGCCTTTTCTCGACAAGAAAAGCACCATTTCATCAAAAACAAACAAAACAACAAAAATGAATCTATTCAACAAGTCTGCAACACGTCCTTAAGAGTTGCATGATATCACACAATGTCAAAGTGTAATTTCTCCAGTTCTGATCATTGTTTAGGTTGTTGGTAGCTTAGTCCAATGCCAAAACACAGTGAAATCTTTTTATGACTTTAAACGCGTTTTCTCCTCGAGAGAAACATGATTTCACTAAAAACGTTATAGTTTAAACATGCCTGTTGTACATGTGTGCAAACACTCAGAGCCTTAAGATAGGGGTTTCACCAATGTGTTTTTTGGTGAGAAACCTTCTATTTCAAGGTTCTGTGCGTTTTCAGACAAGTACAATATGTATTTATAGTGTTTCTGAGGAAATCCCTCCTTTTAATGCATTTTCTAGCAGAAAATGAGTCTCTCGCCATGGGAACATGGCTTTTTTTGAAAAAGCATATTCTGGTCGAGAAATCGTGTTTTAAACAATAAAAACGAGTCCCGGCCTTATTTAGTTCACATTTTTACTTTTGGTAAGCTAGCCCGTATTCATAACGCACTAAACCTTTTTATCGCGTTAAACGCCTTTTCTCGACAAGAAAAGCACCATTTCATCAAAAACAAACAAAACAACAAAAATGAATCTATTCAACAAGTCTGCAACACGTCCTTAAGAGTTGCATGATTTCACACAATGTCAATGTGTAATTTCTCCAGTTCTGATTATTGTTTAGGTTGTTGGTAGCTTGGTCCAATGCCAAAACACAGTGAAATCTTTTTATGGCTTTAAACGCGTTTTCTCCTCGAGAGAAACATGATTTCACTAAAAACGTTATAGTTTAAACATGCCTGTTGTACATGTGTGCAAACACTCAGAGCCTTAAGATAGGGGTTTCACCAATGTGTTTTTTGGTGAGAAACCTTCTATTTCAAGGTTCTGTGCGTTTTCAGACAAGTACAATATGTATTTATAGTATTTCTGAGGAAATCCCTCCTTTTAATGCATTTTCTCGCAGAAAATGAGTCTCTCGCCATGGGAACATGGCTTTTTTTGAAAAAGCATATTCTGGTCGAGAAATCGTGTTTTAAACAATAAAAACTAGTCCCGGCCTTATTTAGTTCACATTTTTACTTTTGGTAAGCTAGCCCGTATTCATAACGCACTAAACCTTTTTATCGCGTTAAACGCCTTTTCTCGACAAGAAAAGCACCATTTCATCAAAAACAAACAAAACAACAAAAATGAATCTATTCAACAAGTCTGCAACACGTCCTTAAGAGTTGCATGATATCACACAATGTCAAAGTGTAATTTCTCCAGTTCTGATCATTGTTTAGGTTGTTGGTAGCTTAGACCAATGCCAAAACACAGTGAAATCTTTTTATGACTTTAAACGCGTTTTCTCCTCGAGAGAAACATGATTTCACTAAAAACGTTATAGTTTAAACATGCCTGTTGTACATGTGTGCAAACACTCAGAGCCTTAAGATAGGGGTTTCACCAATGTGTTTTTTGGTGAGAAACCTTCTATTTCAAGGTTCTGTGCGTTTTCAGACAAGTACAATATGTATTTACAGTGTTTCTGAGGAAATCCCTCCTTTTAATGCATTTTCTCGCAGAAAATGAGTCTCTCGCCATGGGAACATGGCTTTTTTTGAAAAAGCATATTCTGGTCGAGAAATCGTGTTTTAAACAATAAAAACGAGTCCCGGCCTTATTTAGTTCACATTTTTACTTTTGGTAAGCTAGCCCGTATTCATAACGCACTAAACCTTTTTATCGCGTTAAACGCCTTTTCTCGACAAGAAAAGCACCATTTCATCAAAAACAAACAAAACAACAAAAATGAATCTATTCAACAAGTCTGCAACACGTCCTTAAGAGTTGCATGATATCACACAATGTCAAAGTGTAATTTCTCCAGTTCTGATCATTGTTTAGGTTGTTGGTAGCTTAGTCTAATGCCAAAACACAGTGAAATCTTTTTATGGCTTTAAACGCGTTTTCTCCTCGAGAGAAACATGATTTCACTAAAAACGTTATAGTTTAAACATGCCTGTTGTACATGTGTGCAAACACTCAGAGCCTTAAGATAGGGGTTTCACCAATGTGTTTTTTGGTGAGAAACCTTCTATTTCAAGGTTCTGTGCGTTTTCAGACAAGTACAATATGTATTTACAGTGTTTCTGAGGAAATCCCTCCTTTTAATGCATTTTCTCGCAGAAAATGAGTCTCTCGCCATGGGAACATGGCTTTTTTTGAAAAAGCATATTCTGGTCGAGAAATCGTGTTTTAAACAATAAAAACGAGTCCCGGCCTTATTTAGTTCACATTTTTACTTTTGGTAAGCTAGCCCGTATTCATAACGCACTAAACCTTTTTATCGCGTTAAACGCCTTTTCTCGACAAGAAAAGCACCATTTCATCAAAAACAAACAAAACAACAAAAATGAATCTATTCAACAAGTCTGCAACACGTCCTTAAGAGTTGCATGATATCACACAATGTCAAAGTGTAATTTCTCCAGTTCTGATCATTGTTTAGGTTGTTGGTAGCTTAGTCTAATGCCAAAACACAGTGAAATCTTTTTATGGCTTTAAACGCGTTTTCTCCTCGAGAGAAACATGATTTCACTAAAAACGTTATAGTTTAAACATGCCTGTTGTACATGTGTGCAAACACTCAGAGCCTTAAGATAGGGGTTTCACCAATGTGTTTTTTGGTGAGAAACCTTCTATTTCAAGGTTCTGTGCGTTTTCAGACAAGTACAATATGTATTTATAGTGTTTTTGAGGAAATCCCTCCTTTTAATGCATTTTCTCGCAGAAAATGAGTCTCTCGCCATGGGAACATGGCTTTTTTGAAAAAGCATATTCTGGTCGAGAAATCGTGTTTTAAACAATAAAAACGAGTCCCGGCCTTATTTAGTTCACATTTTTACTTTTGGTAAGCTAGCCCGTATTCATAACGCACTAAACCTTTTTATCGCGTTAAACGCCTTTTCTCGACAAGAAAAGCACCATTTCATCAAAAACAAACAAAACAGCAAAAATGAATCTATTCAACAAGTCTGCAACACGTCCTTAAGAGTTGCATGATATCACACAATGTCAAAGTGTAATTTCTCCAGTTCTGATCATTGTTTAGGTTGTTGGTAGCTTGGTCCAATGCCAAAACACAGTGAAATCTTTTTATGGCTTTAAACGCGTTTTCTCCTCGAGAGAAACACGATTTCACTAAAAACGTTATAGTTTAAACATGCCTGTTGTACATGTGTGCAAACACTCAGAGCCTTAAGATAGGGGTTTCACCAATGTGTTTTTTGGTGAGAAACCTTCTATTTCAAGGTTCTGTGCGTTTTCAGACAAGTACAATATGTATTTATAGTATTTCTGAGGAAATCCCTCCTTTTAATGCATTTTCTCGCAGAAAATGAGTCTCTCGCCATGGGAACATGGCTTTTTTTGAAAAAGCATATTCTGGTCGAGAAATCGTGTTTTAAACAAATAAAACTAGTCCCGGCCTTATTTAGTTCACATTTTTACTTTTGGTAAGCTAGCCCGTATTCATAACGCACTAAACCTTTTTATCGCGTTAAACGCCTTTTCTCGACAAGAAAAGCACCATTTCATCAAAAACAAACAAAACAACAAAAATGAATCTATTCAACAAGTCTGCAACACGTCCTTAAGAGTTGCATGATATCACACAATGTCAAAGTGTAATTTCTCCAGTTCTGATTATTGTTTAGGTTGTTGGTAGCTTGGTCCAATGCCAAAACACAGTGAAATATTTTTATGGCTTTAAACGCGTTTTCTCCTCGAGAGAAACATGATTTCACTAAAAACGTTATAGTTTAAACATGCCTGTTGTACATGTGTGCAAACACTCAGAGCCTTAAGATAGGGGTTTCACCAATGTGTTTTTTGGTGAGAAACCTTCTATTTCAAGGTTCTGTGCGTTTTCAGACAAGTACAATATGTATTTATAGTATTTCTGAGGAAATCCCTCCTTTTAATGCATTTTCTCGCAGAAAATGAGTCTCTCGCCATGGGAACATGGCTTTTTTTGAAAAAGCATATTCTGGTCGAGAAATCGTGTTTTAAACAATAAAAACGAGTCCCGGCCTTATTTAGTTCACATTTTTACTTTTGGTAAGCTAGCCCGTATTCATAACGCACTAAACCTTTTTATCGCGTTAAACGCCTTTTCTCGACAAGAAAAGCACCATTTCATCAAAAACAAACAAAACAACAAAAATGAATCTATTCAACAAGTCTGCAACACGTCCTTAAGAGTTGCATGATTTCACACAATGTCAATGTGTAATTTCTCCAGTTCTGATTATTGTTTAGGTTGTTGGTAGCTTGGTCCAATGCCAAAACACAGTGAAATCTTTTTATGGCTTTAAACGCGTTTTCTCCTCGAGAGAAACATGATTTCACTAAAAACGTTATAGTTTAAACATGCCTGTTGTACATGTGTGCAAACACTCAGAGCCTTAAGATAGGGGTTTCACCAATGTGTTTTTTGGTGAGAAACCTTCTATTTCAAGGTTCTGTGCGTTTTCAGACAAGTACAATATGTATTTACAGTGTTTCTGAGGAAATCCCTCCTTTTAATGCATTTTCTCGCAGAAAATGAGTCTCTCGCCATGGGAACATGGCTTTTTTTGAAAAAGCATATTCTGGTCGAGAAATCGTGTTTTAAACAATAAAAACGAGTCCCGGCCTTATTTAGTTCACATTTTTACTTTTGGTAAGCTAGCCCGTATTCATAACGCACTAAACCTTTTTATCGCGTTAAACGCCTTTTCTCGACAAGAAAAGCACCATTTCATCAAAAACAAACAAAACAACAAAAATGAATCTATTCAACAAGTCTGCAACACGTCCTTAAGAGTTGCATGATATCACACAATGTCAAAGTGTAATTTCTCCAGTTCTGATCATTGTTTAGGTTGTTGGTAGCTTAGTCTAATGCCAAAACACAGTGAAATCTTTTTATGGCTTTAAACGCGTTTTCTCCTCGAGAGAAACATGATTTCACTAAAAACGTTATAGTTTAAACATGCCTGTTGTACATGTGTGCAAACACTCAGAGCCTTAAGATAGGGGTTTCACCAATGTGTTTTTTGGTGAGAAACCTTCTATTTCAAGGTTCTGTGCGTTTTCAGACAAGTACAATATGTATTTATAGTATTTCTGAGGAAATCCCTCCTTTTAATGCATTTTCTCGCAGAAAATGAGTCTCTCGCCATGGGAACATGGCTTTTTTTGAAAAAGCATATTCTGGTCGAGAAATCGTGTTTTAAACAATAAAAACGAGTCCCGGCCTTATTTAGTTCACATTTTTACTTTTGGTAAGCTAGCCCGTATTCATAACGCACTAAACCTTTTTATCGCGTTAAACGCCTTTTCTCGACAAGAAAAGCACCATTTCATCAAAAACAAACAAAACAACAAAAATGAATCTATTCAACAAGTCTGCAACACGTCCTTAAGAGTTGCATGATTTCACACAATGTCAATGTGTAATTTCTCCAGTTCTGATTATTGTTTAGGTTGTTGGTAGCTTGGTCCAATGCCAAAACACAGTGAAATCTTTTTATGGCTTTAAACGCGTTTTCTCCTCGAGAGAAACATGATTTCACTAAAAACGTTATAGTTTAAACATGCCTGTTGTACATGTGTGCAAACACTCAGAGCCTTAAGATAGGGGTTTCACCAATGTGTTTTTTGGTGAGAAACCTTCTATTTCAAGGTTCTGTGCGTTTTCAGACAAGTACAATATGTATTTACAGTGTTTCTGAGGAAATCCCTCCTTTTAATGCATTTTCTCGCAGAAAATGAGTCTCTCGCCATGGGAACATGGCTTTTTTTGAAAAAGCTTATTCTGGTCGAGAAATCGTGTTTTAAACAATAAAAACGAGTCCCGGCCTTATTTAGTTCACATTTTTACTTTTGGTAAGCTAGCCCGTATTCATAACGCACTAAACCTTTTTATCGCGTTAAACGCCTTTTCTCGACAAGAAAAGCACCATTTCATCAAAAACAAACAAAACAACAAAAATGAATCTATTCAACAAGTCTGCAACACGTCCTTAAGAGTTGCATGATATCACACAATGTCAAAGTGTAATTTCTCCAGTTCTGATCATTGTTTAGGTTGTTGGTAGCTTAGTCTAATGCCAAAACACAGTGAAATCTTTTTATGGCTTTAAACGCGTTTTCTCCTCGAGAGAAACATGATTTCACTAAAAACGTTATAGTTTAAACATGCCTGTTGTACATGTGTGCAAACACTCAGAGCCTTAAGATAGGGGTTTCACCAATGTGTTTTTTGGTGAGAAACCTTCTATTTCAAGGTTCTGTGCGTTTTCAGACAAGTACAATATGTATTTACAGTGTTTCTGAGGAAATCCCTCCTTTTAATGCATTTTCTCGCAGAAAATGAGTCTCTCGCCATGGGAACATGGCTTTTTTTGAAAAAGCATATTCTGGTCGAGAAATCGTGTTTTAAACAATAAAAACGAGTCCCGGCCTTATTTAGTTCACATTTTTACTTTTGGTAAGCTAGCCCGTATTCATAACGCACTAAACCTTTTTATCGCGTTAAACGCCTTTTCTCGACAAGAAAAGCACCATTTCATCAAAAACAAACAAAACAACAAAAATGAATCTATTCAACAAGTCTGCAACACGTCCTTAAGAGTTGCATGATATCACACAATGTCAAAGTGTAATTTCTCCAGTTCTGATCATTGTTTAGGTTGTTGGTAGCTTAGTCTAATGCCAAAACACAGTGAAATCTTTTTATGGCTTTAAACGCGTTTTCTCCTCGAGAGAAACATGATTTCACTAAAAACGTTATAGTTTAAACATGCCTGGTGTACATGTGTGCAAACACTCAGAGCCTTAAGATAGGGGTTTCACCAATGTGTTTTTTGGTGAGAAACCTTCTATTTCAAGGTTCTGTGCGTTTTCAGACAAGTACAATATGTATTTACAGTGTTTCTGAGGAAATCCCTCCTTTTAATGCATTTTCTCGCAGAAAATGAGTCTCTCGCCATGGGAACATGGCTTTTTTTGAAAAAGCATATTCTGGTCGAGAAATCGTGTTTTAAACAATAAAAACGAGTCCCGGCCTTATTTAGTTCACATTTTTACTTTTGGTAAGCTAGCCCGTATTCATAACGCACTAAACCTTTTTATCGCGTTAAACGCCTTTTCTCGACAAGAAAAGCACCATTTCATCAAAAACAAACAAAACAACAAAAATGAATCTATTCAACAAGTCTGCAACACGTCCTTAAGAGTTGCATGATATCACACAATGTCAAAGTGTAATTTCTCCAGTTCTGATCATTGTTTAGGTTGTTGGTAGCTTAGTCTAATGCCAAAACACAGTGAAATCTTTTTATGGCTTTAAACGCGTTTTCTCCTCGAGAGAAACATGATTTCACTAAAAACGTTATAGTTTAAACATGCCTGTTGTACATGTGTGCAAACACTCAGAGCCTTAAGATAGGGGTTTCACCAATGTGTTTTTTGGTGAGAAACCTTCTATTTCAAGGTTCTGTGCGTTTTCAGACAAGTACAATATGTATTTATAGTGTTTTTGAGGAAATCCCTCCTTTTAATGCATTTTCTCGCAGAAAATGAGTCTCTCGCCATGGGAACATGGCTTTTTTGAAAAAGCATATTCTGGTCGAGAAATCGTGTTTTAAACAATAAAAACGAGTCCCGGCCTTATTTAGTTCACATTTTTACTTTTGGTAAGCTAGCCCGTATTCATAACGCACTAAACCTTTTTATCGCGTTAAACGCCTTTTCTCGACAAGAAAAGCACCATTTCATCAAAAACAAACAAAACAGCAAAAATGAATCTATTCAACAAGTCTGCAACACGTCCTTAAGAGTTGCATGATATCACACAATGTCAAAGTGTAATTTCTCCAGTTCTGATCATTGTTTAGGTTGTTGGTAGCTTGGTCCAATGCCAAAACACAGTGAAATCTTTTTATGGCTTTAAACGCGTTTTCTCCTCGAGAGAAACACGATTTCACTAAAAACGTTATAGTTTAAACATGCCTGTTGTACATGTGTGCAAACACTCAGAGCCTTAAGATAGGGGTTTCACCAATGTGTTTTTTGGTGAGAAACCTTCTATTTCAAGGTTCTGTGCGTTTTCAGACAAGTACAATATGTATTTATAGTATTTCTGAGGAAATCCCTCCTTTTAATGCATTTTCTCGCAGAAAATGAGTCTCTCGCCATGGGAACATGGCTTTTTTTGAAAAAGCATATTCTGGTCGAGAAATCGTGTTTTAAACAAATAAAACTAGTCCCGGCCTTATTTAGTTCACATTTTTACTTTTGGTAAGCTAGCCCGTATTCATAACGCACTAAACCTTTTTATCGCGTTAAACGCCTTTTCTCGACAAGAAAAGCACCATTTCATCAAAAACAAACAAAACAACAAAAATGAATCTATTCAACAAGTCTGCAACACGTCCTTAAGAGTTGCATGATATCACACAATGTCAAAGTGTAATTTCTCCAGTTCTGATCATTGTTTAGGTTGTTGGTAGCTTAGACCAATGCCAAAACACAGTGAAATCTTTTTATGACTTTAAACGCGTTTTCTCCTCGAGAGAAACATGATTTCACTAAAAACGTTATAGTTTAAACATGCCTGTTGTACATGTGTGCAAACACTCAGAGCCTTAAGATAGGGGTTTCACCAATGTGTTTTTTGGTGAGAAACCTTCTATTTCAAGGTTCTGTGCGTTTTCAGACAAGTACAATATGTATTTATAGTATTTCTGAGGAAATCCCTCCTTTTAATGCATTTTCTCGCAGAAAATGAGTCTCTCGCCATGGGAACATGGCTTTTTTTGAAAAAGCATATTCTGGTCGAGAAATCGTGTTTTAAACAATAAAAACGAGTCCCGGCCTTATTTAGTTCACATTTTTACTTTTGGTAAGCTAGCCCGTATTCATAACGCACTAAACCTTTTTATCGCGTTAAACGCCTTTTCTCGACAAGAAAAGCACCATTTCATCAAAAACAAACAAAACAAGAAAAATGAATCTATTCAACAAGTCTGCAACACGTCCTTAAGAGTTGCATGATATCACACAATGTCAATGTGTAATTTCTCCAGTTCTGATCATTGTTTAGGTTGTTGGTAGCTTGGTCCAATGCCAAAACACAGTGAAATCTTTTTATGGCTTTAAACGCGTTTTCTCCTCGAGAGAAACATGATTTCACTAAAAACGTTATAGTTTAAACATGCCTGTTGTACATGTGTGCAAACACTCAGAGCCTTAAGATAGGGGTTTCACCAATGTGTTTTTTGGTGAGAAACCTTCTATTCCAAGGTTCTGTGCGTTTTCAGACAAGTACAATATGTATTTATAGTGTTTCTGAGGAAATCCCTCCTTTTAATGCATTTTCTCGCAGAAAAGGAGTCTCTCGCCATGGGAACATGGCTTTTTTTGAAAAAGCATATTCTGGTCGAGAAATCGTGTTTTAAACAATGAGAACGACTCCCGGCCTTATTTAATTCTCATTTTTACTTTTGGTAAGCTAGCCCGTATTCATAACGCACTAAACCTTTTTATCGCGTTAAACGCCTTTTCTCGACAAGAAAAGCACCATTTCATCAAAAACAAACAAAACAACAAAAATGAATCTATTCAACAAGTCTGCAACACGTCCTTAAGAGTTGCATGATTTCACACAATGTCAATGTGTAATTTCTCCAGTTCTGATCATTGTTTAGGTTGTTGGTAGCTTGGTCCAATGCCAAAACACAGTGAAATCTTTTTATGGCTTTAAACGCGTTTTCTCCTCGAGAGAAAAATGATTTCACTAAAAACGTTATAGTTTAAACATGCCTGTTGTACATGTGTGCAAACACTCAGAGCCTTAAGATAGGGGTTTCACCAATGTGTTTTTTGGTGAGAAACCTTCTATTTCAAGGTTCTGTGCGTTTTCAGACAAGTACAATATGTATTTATAGTGTTTCTGAGGAAATCCCTCCTTTTAATGCATTTTCTTGCAGAAAATGAGTCTCTCGCCATGGGAACATGGCTTTTTTTGAAAAAGCATATTCTGGTCGGGAAATCGTGTTTTAAACAATAAAAACGAGTCCCGGCCTTATTTAGTTCACATTTTTACTTTTGGTAAGCTAGCCCGTATTCATAACGCACTAAACCTTTTTATCGCGTTAAACGCCTTTTCTCGACAAGAAAAGCACCATTTCATCAAAAACAAACAAAACAAGAAAAATGAATCTATTCAACAAGTCTGCAACACGTCCTTAAGAGTTGCATGATTTCACACAATGTCAATGTGTAATTTCTCCAGTTCTGATTATTGTTTAGGTTGTTGGTAGCTTGGTCCAATGCCAAAACACAGTGAAATCTTTTTATGGCTTTAAACGCGTTTTCTCCTCGAGAGAAACACGATTTCACTAAAAACGTTATAGTTTAAACATGCCTGTTGTACATGTGTGCAAACACTCAGAGCCTTAAGATAGGGGTTTCACCAATGTGTTTTTTGGTGAGAAACCTTCTATTTCAAGGTTCTGTGCGTTTTCAGACAAGTACAATATGTATTTATAGTGTTTTTGAGGAAATCCCTCCTTTTAATGCATTTTCTCGCAGAAAATGAGTCTCTCGCCATGGGAACATGGCTTTTTTGAAAAAGCATATTCTGGTCGAGAAATCGTGTTTTAAACAATAAAAACGAGTCCCGGCCTTATTTAGTTCACATTTTTACTTTTGGTAAGCTAGCCCGTATTCATAACGCACTAAACCTTTTTATCGCGTTAAACGCCTTTTCTCGACAAGAAAAGCACCATTTCATCAAAAACAAACAAAACAGCAAAAATGAATCTATTCAACAAGTCTGCAACACGTCCTTAAGAGTTGCATGATATCACACAATGTCAAAGTGTAATTTCTCCAGTTCTGATCATTGTTTAGGTTGTTGGTAGCTTGGTCCAATGCCAAAACACAGTGAAATCTTTTTATGGCTTTAAACGCGTTTTCTCCTCGAGAGAAACACGATTTCACTAAAAACGTTATAGTTTAAACATGCCTGTTGTACATGTGTGCAAACACTCAGAGCCTTAAGATAGGGGTTTCACCAATGTGTTTTTTGGTGAGAAACCTTCTATTTCAAGGTTCTGTGCGTTTTCAGACAAGTACAATATGTATTTATAGTATTTCTGAGGAAATCCCTCCTTTTAATGCATTTTCTCGCAGAAAATGAGTCTCTCGCCATGGGAACATGGCTTTTTTTGAAAAAGCATATTCTGGTCGAGAAATCGTGTTTTAAACAAATAAAACTAGTCCCGGCCTTATTTAGTTCACATTTTTACTTTTGGTAAGCTAGCCCGTATTCATAACGCACTAAACCTTTTTATCGCGTTAAACGCCTTTTCTCGACAAGAAAAGCACCATTTCATCAAAAACAAACAAAACAACAAAAATGAATCTATTCAACAAGTCTGCAACACGTCCTTAAGAGTTGCATGATATCACACAATGTCAAAGTGTAATTTCTCCAGTTCTGATTATTGTTTAGGTTGTTGGTAGCTTGGTCCAATGCCAAAACACAGTGAAATCTTTTTATGGCTTTAAACGCGTTTTCTCCTCGAGAGAAACATGATTTCACTAAAAACGTTATAGTTTAAACATGCCTGTTGTACATGTGTGCAAACACTCAGAGCCTTAAGATAGGGGTTTCACCAATGTGTTTTTTGGTGAGAAACCTTCTATTTCAAGGTTCTGTGCGTTTTCAGACAAGTACAATATGTATTTATAGTATTTCTGAGGAAATCCCTCCTTTTAATGCATTTTCTCGCAGAAAATGAGTCTCTCGCCATGGGAACATGGCTTTTTTTGAAAAAGCATATTCTGGTCGAGAAATCGTGTTTTAAACAATAAAAACTAGTCCCGGCCTTATTTAGTTCACATTTTTACTTTTGGTAAGCTAGCCCGTATTCATAACGCACAAAACCTTTTTATCGCGTTAAACGCCTTTTCTCGACAAGAAAAGCACCATTTCATCAAAAACAAACAAAACAACAAAAATGAATCTATTCAACAAGTCTGCAACACGTCCTTAAGAATTGCATGATATCACACAATGTCAAAGTGTAATTTCTCCAGTTCTGATCATTGTTTAGGTTGTTGGTAGCTTAGACCAATGCCAAAACACAGTGAAATCTTTTTATGACTTTAAACGCGTTTTCTCCTCGAGAGAAACATGATTTCACTAAAAACGTTATAGTTTAAACATGCCTGTTGTACATGTGTGCAAACACTCAGAGCCTTAAGATAGGGGTTTCACCAATGTGTTTTTTGGTGAGAAACCTTCTATTTCAAGGTTCTGTGCGTTTTCAGACAAGTACAATATGTATTTACAGTGTTTCTGAGGAAATCCCTCCTTTTAATGCATTTTCTCGCAGAAAATGAGTCTCTCGCCATGGGAACATGGCTTTTTTTGAAAAAGCATATTCTGGTCGAGAAATCGTGTTTTAAACAATAAAAACGAGTCCCGGCCTTATTTAGTTCACATTTTTACTTTTGGTAAGCTAGCCCGTATTCATAACGCACTAAACCTTTTTATCGCGTTAAACGCCTTTTCTCGACAAGAAAAGCACCATTTCATCAAAAACAAACAAAACAACAAAAATGAATCTATTCAACAAGTCTGCAACACGTCCTTAAGAGTTGCATGATATCACACAATGTCAAAGTGTAATTTCTCCAGTTCTGATCATTGTTTAGGTTGTTGGTAGCTTAGTCTAATGCCAAAACACAGTGAAATCTTTTTATGGCTTTAAACGCGTTTTCTCCTCGAGAGAAACATGATTTCACTAAAAACGTTATAGTTTAAACATGCCTGTTGTACATGTGTGCAAACACTCAGAGCCTTAAGATAGGGGTTTCACCAATGTGTTTTTTGGTGAGAAACCTTCTATTTCAAGGTTCTGTGCGTTTTCAGACAAGTACAATATGTATTTACAGTGTTTCTGAGGAAATCCCTCCTTTTAATGCATTTTCTCGCAGAAAATGAGTCTCTCGCCATGGGAACATGGCTTTTTTTGAAAAAGCATATTCTGGTCGAGAAATCGTGTTTTAAACAATAAAAACGAGTCCCGGCCTTATTTAGTTCACATTTTTACTTTTGGTAAGCTAGCCCGTATTCATAACGCACTAAACCTTTTTATCGCGTTAAACGCCTTTTTCTCGACAAGAAAAGCACCATTTCATCAAAAACAAACAAAACAACAAAAATGAATCTATTCAACAAGTCTGCAACACGTCCTTAAGAGTTGCATGATATCACACAATGTCAAAGTGTAATTTCTCCAGTTCTGATCATTGTTTAGGTTGTTGGTAGCTTAGTCTAATGCCAAAACACAGTGAAATCTTTTTATGGCTTTAAACGCGTTTTCTCCTCGAGAGAAACATGATTTCACTAAAAACGTTATAGTTTAAACATGCCTGTTGTACATGTGTGCAAACACTCAGAGCCTTAAGATAGGGGTTTCACCAATGTGTTTTTTGGTGAGAAACCTTCTATTTCAAGGTTCTGTGCGTTTTCAGACAAGTACAATATGTATTTATAGTGTTTTTGAGGAAATCCCTCCTTTTAATGCATTTTCTCGCAGAAAATGAGTCTCTCGCCATGGGAACATGGCTTTTTTGAAAAAGCATATTCTGGTCGAGAAATCGTGTTTTAAACAATAAAAACGAGTCCCGGCCTTATTTAGTTCACATTTTTACTTTTGGTAAGCTAGCCCGTATTCATAACGCACTAAACCTTTTTATCGCGTTAAACGCCTTTTCTCGACAAGAAAAGCACCATTTCATCAAAAACAAACAAAACAGCAAAAATGAATCTATTCAACAAGTCTGCAACACGTCCTTAAGAGTTGCATGATATCACACAATGTCAAAGTGTAATTTCTCCAGTTCTGATCATTGTTTAGGTTGTTGGTAGCTTGGTCCAATGCCAAAACACAGTGAAATCTTTTTATGGCTTTAAACGCGTTTTCTCCTCGAGAGAAACACGATTTCACTAAAAACGTTATAGTTTAAACATGCCTGTTGTACATGTGTGCAAACACTCAGAGCCTTAAGATAGGGGTTTCACCAATGTGTTTTTTGGTGAGAAACCTTCTATTTCAAGGTTCTGTGCGTTTTCAGACAAGTACAATATGTATTTATAGTATTTCTGAGGAAATCCCTCCTTTTAATGCATTTTCTCGCAGAAAATGAGTCTCTCGCCATGGGAACATGGCTTTTTTTGAAAAAGCATATTCTGGTCGAGAAATCGTGTTTTAAACAAATAAAACTAGTCCCGGCCTTATTTAGTTCACATTTTTACTTTTGGTAAGCTAGCCCGTATTCATAACGCACTAAACCTTTTTATCGCGTTAAACGCCTTTTCTCGACAAGAAAAGCACCATTTCATCAAAAACAAACAAAACAACAAAAATGAATCTATTCAACAAGTCTGCAACACGTCCTTAAGAGTTGCATGATATCACACAATGTCAAAGTGTAATTTCTCCAGTTCTGATCATTGTTTAGGTTGTTGGTAGCTTAGACCAATGCCAAAACACAGTGAAATCTTTTTATGACTTTAAACGCGTTTTCTCCTCGAGAGAAACATGATTTCACTAAAAACGTTATAGTTTAAACATGCCTGTTGTACATGTGTGCAAACACTCAGAGCCTTAAGATAGGGGTTTCACCAATGTGTTTTTTGGTGAGAAACCTTCTATTTCAAGGTTCTGTGCGTTTTCAGACAAGTACAATATGTATTTATAGTATTTCTGAGGAAATCCCTCCTTTTAATGCATTTTCTCGCAGAAAAGGAGTCTCTCGCCATGGGAACATGGCTTTTTTTGAAAAAGCATATTCTGGTCGAGAAATCGTGTTTTAAACAATGAGAACGACTCCCGGCCTTATTTAGTTCACATTTTTACTTTTGGTAAGCTAGCCCGTATTCATAACGCACTAAACCTTTTTATCGCGTTAAACGCCTTTTCTCGACAAGAAAAGCACAATTTCATCAAAAACAAACAAAACAAGAAAAATGAAACTATTCAACAAGTCTGCAACACGTCCTTAAGAGTTGCATGATTTCACACAATGTCAATGTGTAATTTCTCCAGTTCTGATCATTGTTTAGGTTGTTGGTAGCTTGGTCCAATGCCAAAACACAGTGAAATCTTGTTATGGCTTTAAACGCGTTTTCTCCTCGAGAGAAACATGATTTCACTAAAAACGTTATAGTTTAAACATGCCTGTTGTACATGTGTGCAAACACTCAGAGCCTTAAGATAGGGCTTTCACCAATGTGTTTTTTGGTGAGAAACCTTCTATTTCAAGGTTCTGTGCGTTTTCAGACAAGTACAATATGTATTTATAGTGTTTCTGAGGAAATCCCTCCTTTTAATGCATTTTCTCGCAGAAAATGAGTCTCTCGCCATGGGAACATGGCTTATTTTGAAAAAGCATATTCTGGTCGAGAAATCGTGTTTTAAACATTAAAAACGAGTCCCGGCCTTATTTAGTTCACATTTTTACTTTTGGTAAGCTAGCCCGTATTCATAACGCACTAAACCTTTTTATCGCGTTAAACGCCTTTTCTCGACAAGAAAAGCACCATTTCATCAAAAACAAACAAAACAACAAAAATGAATCTATTCAACAAGTCTGCAACACGTCCTTAAGAGTTGCATGATATCACACAATGTCAAAGTGTAATTTCTCCAGTTCTGATCATTGTTTACGTTGTTGGTAGCTTAGTCCAATGCCAAAACACAGTGAAATCTTTTTATGGCTTTAAACGCGTTTTCTCCTCGAGAGAAACATGATTTCACTAAAAACGTTATAGTTTAAACATGCCTGTTGTACATGTGTGCAAACACTCAGAGCCTTAAGATAGGGGTTTCACCAATGTGTTTTTTGGTGAGAAACCTTCTATTTCAAGGTTCTGTGCGTTTTCAGACAAGTACAATATGTATTTATAGTGTTTCTGAGGAAATCCCTCCTTTTAATGCATTTTCTCGCAGAAAATGAGTCTCTCGCCATGGGAACATGGCTTTTTTTGAAAAAGCATATTCTGGTCGAGAAATCGTGTTTTAAACAATAAAAACGAGTCCCGGCCTTATTTAGTTCACATTTTTACTTTTGGTAAGCTAGCCCGTATTCATAACGCACTAAACCTTTTTATCGCGTTAAACGCCTTTTCTCGACAAGAAAAGCACCATTTCATCAAAAACAAACAAAACAACAAAAATGAATCTATTCAACAAGTCTGCAACACGTCCTTAAGAGTTGCATGATATCACACAATGTCAAAGTGTAATTTCTCCAGTTCTGATCATTGTTTAGGTTGTTGGTAGCTTAGTCCAATGCCAAAACACAGTGAAATCTTTTTATGGCTTTAAACGCCTTTTCTCCTCGAGAGAAACATGATTTCACTAAAAACGTTATAGTTTAAACATGCCTGTTGTACATGTGTGCAAACACTCAGAGCCTTAAGATAGGGGTTTCACCAATGTGTTTTTTGGTGAGAAACCTTCTATTTCAAGGTTCTGTGCGTTTTCAGACAAGTACAATATATATTTATAGTGTTTCTGAGGAAATCCCTCCTTTTAATGCATTTTCTCGCAGAAAACGAGTCTCGCCATGGGAACATGGCTTTTTTGAAAAAGCATATTCTGGTCGAGAAATAGTGTTTTAAACAATGAGAACGACTCCCGGCCTTTTTTAGTTCACATTTTTACTTTTGGTAAGCTAGCCCGTATTCATAACGCACTAAACCTTTTTATCGCGTTAAACGCCTTTTCTCGACAAGAAAAGCACAATTTCATCAAAAACAAACAAAACAAGAAAAATGAAGTTATTCAACAAGTCTGCAACACGTCCTTAAGAGTTGCATGATTTCACCCAATGTCAATATGTAATTTCTCCATTTCTGATCATTGTTTAGGTTGTTGGTAGCTTGGTCCAATGCCAAAACACAGTGAAATCTTTTTATGGCTTTAAACGCGTTTTCTCCTCGAGAGAAACATGATTTCACTAAAAACGTTATAGTTTAAACATGCCTGTTGTACATGTGTGCAAACACTCAGAGCCTTAAGATAGGGGTTTCACCAATGTGTTTTTTGGTGAGAAACCTTCTATTTCAAGGTTCTGTGCGTTTTCAGACAAGTACAATATGTATTTATAGTGTTTCTGAGGAAATCCCTCCTTTTAATGCATTTTCTCGCAGAAAATGAGTCTCTCGCCATGGGAACATGGCTTTTTTTGAAAAAGCATATTCTGGTCGAGAAATCGTGTTTTAAACAATGGAACGATTCCCGGCCTTATTTAGTTCACATTTTTACTTTTGGTAAGCTAGCCCGTATTCATAACGCACTAAACCTTTTTATCGCGTTAAACGCCTTTTCTCGACAAGAAAAGCACAATTTCATCAAAAACAAACAAAACAAGAAAAATGAATCTATTCAACAAGTCTGCAACACGTCCTTAAGAGTTGCATGATTTCACCCAATGTCAATGTGTGATTTCTCCAGTTCTGATCATTGTTTAGGCTGTTGGCAGCTTGGTCCAATGCCAAAACACAGTGAAATCTTTTTATGGCTTTAAACGCGTTTTCTCCTCGAGAGAAACACGATTTCACTAAAAACGTTATAGTTTAAACATGCCTGTTGTACATGTGTGCAAAAACTCAGAGCCTTAAGATAGAGGTTTTACCAATGTGTTTTTTGGTGAGAAACCTACTATTTAGAGGTTCTGTGCGTTTTCAGACAAGTACAATATGTATTTATAGTGTTTCTGATGAAATCCCTCCTTTTAATGCATTTTCTCGCAGAAAAGGAGTCTCTCGCCATGGGAACATGGCTTTTTTTGAAAAAGCATATTCTGGTCGAGAAATCGTGTTTTAAACAATGAGAACGACTCCCGGCCTTATTTAATTCTCATTTTTACTTTTGGTAAGCTAGCCCGTATTCATAACGCACTAAACCTTTTTATCGCGTTAAACGCCTTTTCTCGACAAGAAAAGCACCATTTCATCAAAAACAAACAAAACAACAAAAATGAATCTATTCAACAAGTCTGCAACACGTCCTTAAGAGTTGCATGATTTCACACAATGTCAATGTGTAATTTCTCCAGTTCTGATCATTGTTTAGGTTGTTGGTAGCTTGGTCCAATGCCAAAACACAGTGAAATCTTTTTATGGCTTTAAACGCGTTTTCTCCTCGAGAGAAAAATGATTTCACTAAAAACGTTATAGTTTAAACATGCCTGTTGTACATGTGTGCAAACACTCAGAGCCTTAAGATAGGGGTTTCACCAATGTGTTTTTTGGTGAGAAACCTTCTATTTCAAGGTTCTGTGCGTTTTCAGACAAGTACAATATATATTTATAGTGTTTCTGAGGAAATCCCTCCTTTTAATGCATTTTCTCGCAGAAAATGAGTCTCTCGCCATGGGAACATGGCTTTTTTGAAAAAGCATATTCTGGTCGAGAAATCGTGTTTTAAACAATGAGAACGACTCCCGGCCTTATTTAGTTCACATTTTTACTTTTGGTAAGCTAGCCCGTATTCATAACGCACTAAACCTTTTTATCGCGTTAAACGCCTTTTCTCGACAAGAAAAGCACAATTTCATCAAAAACAAACAAAACAAGAAAAATGAAACTATTCAACAAGTCTGCAACACGTCCTTAAGAGTTGCATGATTTCACACAATGTCAATGTGTAATTTCTCCAGTTCTGATCATTGTTTAGGTTGTTGGTAGCTTGGTCCAATGCCAAAACACAGTGAAATCTTTTTATGGCTTTAAACGCGTTTTCTCCTCGAGAGAAACATGATTTCACTAAAAACGTTATAGTTTAAACATGCCTGTTGTACATGTGTGCAAACACTCAGAGCCTTAAGATAGGGGTTTCACCAATGTGTATTTTTTGGTGAGAAACCTTCTATTTCAAGGTTCTGTGCGTTTTCAGACAAGTACAATATGTATTTATAGTGTTTCTGAGGAAATCCCTCCTTTTAATGCATTTTCTCGCAGAAAATGAGTCTCTCGCCATGGGAACATGGCTTTTTTTGAAAAAGCATATTCTGGTCGAGAAATCGTGTTTTAAACAATAAAAACGAGTCCCGGCCTTATTTAGTTCACATTTTTACTTTTGGTAAGCTAGCCCGTATTCATAACGCACTAAACTATTTTATCGCGTTAAACGCCTTTTCTCGACAAGAAAAGCACCATTTCATCAAAAACAAACAAAACAAGAAAAATGAATCTATTCAACAAGTCTGCAACACGTCCTTAAGAGTTGCATGATATCACACAATGTCAAAGTGTAATTTCTCCAGTTCTGATCATTGTTTAGGTTGTTGGTAGCTTAGTCTAATGTCAAAACACAGTGAAATCTTTTTATGGCTTTAAACGCGTTTTCTCCTCGAGAGAAAAATGATTTCACTAAAAACGTTATAGTTTAAACATGCCTGTTGTACATGTGTGCAAACACTCAGAGCCTTAAGATAGGGGTTTCACCAATGTGTTTTTTGGTGAGAAACCTTCTATTCCAAGGTTCTGTGCGTTTTCAGACAAGTACAATATGTATTTATAGTGTTTCTGAGGAAATCCCTCCTTTTAATGCATTTTCTCGCAGAAAAGGAGTCTCTCGCCATGGGAACATGGCTTTTTTTGAAAAAGCATATTCTGGTCGAGAAATCGTGTTTTAAACAATGAGAACGACTCCCGGCCTTATTTAATTCTCATTTTTACTTTTGGTAAGCTAGCCCGTATTCATAACGCACTAAACCTTTTTATCGCGTTAAACGCCTTTTCTCGACAAGAAAAGCACCATTTCATCAAAAACAAACAAAACAACAAAAATGAATCTATTCAACAAGTCTGCAACACGTCCTTAAGAGTTGCATGATTTCACACAATGTCAATGTGTAATTTCTCCAGTGCTGATCATTGTTTAGGTTGTTGGTAGCTTGGCCCAATGCCAAAACACAGTGAAATCTTTTTATGGCTTTAAACGCGTTTTCTCCTCGAGAGAAAAATGATTTCACTAAAAACGTTATAGTTTAAACATGCCTGTTGTACATGTGTGCAAACACTCAGAGCCTTAAGATAGGGGTTTCACCAATGTGTTTTTTGGTGAGAAACCTTCTATTTCAAGGTTCTGTGCGTTTTCAGACAAGTACAATATATATTTATAGTGTTTCTGAGGAAATCCCTCCTTTTAATGCATTTTCTCGCAGAAAATGAGTCTCGCCATGGGAACATGGCTTTTTTGAAAAAGCATATTCTGGTCGAGAAATCGTGTTTTAAACAATGAGAACGACTCCCGGCCTTATTTAGTTCACATTTTTACTTTTGGTAAGCTAGCCCGTATTCATAACGCACTAAACCTTTTTATCGCGTTAAACGCCTTTTCTCGACAAGAAAAGCACAATTTCATCAAAAACAAACAAAACAAGAAAAATGAAACTATTCAACAAGTCTGCAACACGTCCTTAAGAGTTGCATGATATCACACAATGTCAAAGTGTAATTTCTCCAGTTCTGATCATTGTTTAGGTTGTTGGTAGCTTAGTCCAATGCCAAAACACAGTGAAATCTTTTTATGGCTTTAAACGCGTTTTCTCCTCGAGAGAAAAATGATTTCACTAAAAACGTTATAGTTTAAACATGCCTGTTGTACATGTGTGCAAACACTCAGAGCCTTAAGATAGGGGTTTCACCAATGTGTATTTTTTGGTGAGAAACCTTCTATTTCAAGGTTCTGTGCGTTTTCAGACAAGTACAATATGTATTTATAGTGTTTCTGAGGAAATCCCTCCTTTTAATGCATTTTCTCGCAGAAAATGAGTCTCTCGCCATGGGAACATGGCTTTTTTTGAAAAAGCATATTCTGGTCGAGAAATCGTGTTTTAAACAATAAAAACGAGTCCCGGCCTTATTTAGTTCACATTTTTACTTTTGGTAAGCTAGCCCGTATTCATAACGCACTAAACCTTTTTATCGCGTTAAACGCCTTTTCTCGACAAGAAAAGCACCATTTCATCAAAAACAAACAAAACAACAAAAATGAATCTATTCAACAAGTCTGCAACACGTCCTTAAGAGTTGCATGATATCACACAATGTCAAAGTGTAATTTCTCCAGTTCTGATCATTGTTTAGGTTGTTGGTAGCTTGGTCCAATGCCAAAACACAGTGAAATCTTTTTATGGCTTTAAACGCGTTTTCTCCTCGAGAGAAACATGATTTCACTAAAAACGTTATAGTTTAAACATGCCTGTTGTACATGTGTGCAAACACTCAGAGCCTTAAGATAGGGGTTTCACCAATGTGTTTTTTGGTGAGAAACCTTCTATTTCAAGGTTCTGTGCGTTTTCAGACAAGTACAATATGTATTTATAGTATTTCTGAGGAAATCCCTCCTTTTAATGCATTTTCTCGCAGAAAATGAGTCTCTCGCCATGGGAACATGGCTTTTTTTGAAAAAGCATATTCTGGTCGAGAAATCGTGTTTTAAACAATAAAAACGAGTCCCGGCCTTATTTAGTTCACATTTTTACTTTTGGTAAGCTAGCCCGTATTCATAACGCACTAAACCTTTTTATCGCGTTAAACGCCTTTTCTCGACAAGAAAAGCACCATTTCATCAAAAACAAACAAAACAACAAAAATGAATCTATTCAACAAGTCTGCAACACGTCCTTAAGAGTTGCATGATATCACACAATGTCAAAGTGTAATTTCTCCAGTTCTGATCATTGTTTAGGTTGTTGGTAGCTTAGACCAATGCCAAAACACAGTGAAATCTTTTTATGACTTTAAACGCGTTTTCTCCTCGAGAGAAACATGATTTCACCAAAAACGTTATAGTTTAAACATGCCTGTTGTACATGTGTGCAAACACTCAGAGCCCTTAAGATAGGGGTTTCACCAATGTGTTTTTTGGTGAGAAACCTTCTATTTCAAGGTTCTGTGCGTTTTCAGACAAGTACAATATGTATTTACAGTGTTTCTGAGGAAATCCCTCCTTTTAATGCATTTTCTCGCAGAAAATGAGTCTCTCGCCATGGGAACATGGCTTTTTTTGAAAAAGCATATTCTGGTCGAGAAATCGTGTTTTAAACAATAAAAACGAGTCCCGGCCTTATTTAGTTCACATTTTTACTTTTGGTAAGCTAGCCCGTATTCATAACGCACTAAACCTTTTTATCGCGTTAAACGCCTTTTCTCGACAAGAAAAGCACCATTTCATCAAAAACAAACAAAACAACAAAAATGAATCTATTCAACAAGTCTGCAACACGTCCTTAAGAGTTGCATGATATCACACAATGTCAAAGTGTAATTTCTCCAGTTCTGATCATTGTTTAGGTTGTTGGTAGCTTAGTCTAATGCCAAAACACAGTGAAATCTTTTTATGGCTTTAAACGCGTTTTCTCCTCGAGAGAAACATGATTTCACTAAAAACGTTATAGTTTAAACATGCCTGTTGTACATGTGTGCAAACACTCAGAGCCTTAAGATAGGGGTTTCACCAATGTGTTTTTTGGTGAGAAACCTTCTATTTCAAGGTTCTGTGCGTTTTCAGACAAGTACAATATGTATTTACAGTGTTTCTGAGGAAATCCCTCCTTTTAATGCATTTTCTCGCAGAAAATGAGTCTCTCGCCATGGGAACATGGCTTTTTTTGAAAAAGCATATTCTGGTCGAGAAATCGTGTTTTAAACAATAAAAACGAGTCCCGGCCTTATTTAGTTCACATTTTTACTTTTGGTAAGCTAGCCCGTATTCATAACGCACTAAACCTTTTTATCGCGTTAAACGCCTTTTCTCGACAAGAAAAGCACCATTTCATCAAAAACAAACAAAACAACAAAAATGAATCTATTCAACAAGTCTGCAACACGTCCTTAAGAGTTGCATGATATCACACAATGTCAAAGTGTAATTTCTCCAGTTCTGATCATTGTTTAGGTTGTTGGTAGCTTGGTCCAATGCCAAAACACAGTGAAATCTTTTTATGGCTTTAAACGCGTTTTCTCCTCGAGAGAAACATGATTTCACTAAAAACGTTATAGTTTAAACATGCCTGTTGTACATGTGTGCAAACACTCAGAGCCTTAAGATAGGGGTTTCACCAATGTGTTTTTTGGTGAGAAACCTTCTATTTCAAGGTTCTGTGCGTTTTCAGACAAGTACAATATGTATTTACAGTGTTTCTGAGGAAATCCCTCCTTTTAATGCATTTTCTCGCAGAAAATGAGTCTCTCGCCATGGGAACATGGCTTTTTTTGAAAAAGCATATTCTGGTCGAGAAATCGTGTTTTAAACAATAAAAACGAGTCCCGGCCTTATTTAGTTCACATTTTTACTTTTGGTAAGCTAGCCCGTATTCATAACGCACTAAACCTTTTTATCGCGTTAAACGCCTTTTCTCGACAACAAAAGCACCATTTCATCAAAAACAAACAAAACAAGAAAAATGAATCTATTCAACAAGTCTGCAACACGTCCTTAAGAGTTGCATGATATCACACAATGTCAAAGTGTAATTTCTCCAGTTCTGATCATTGTTTAGGTTGTTGGTAGCTTAGACCAATGCCAAAACACAGTGAAATCTTTTTATGACTTTAAACGCGTTTTCTCCTCGAGAGAAACATGATTTCACCAAAAACGTTATAGTTTAAACATGCCTGTTGTACATGTGTGCAAACACTCAGAGCCTTAAGATAGGGGTTTCACCAATGTGTTTTTTGGTGAGAAACCTTCTATTTCAAGGTTCTGTGCGTTTTCAGACAAGTACAATATGTATTTACAGTGTTTCTGAGGAAATCCCTCCTTTTAATGCATTTTCTCGCAGAAAATGAGTCTCTCGCCATGGGAACATGGCTTTTTTTGAAAAAGCATATTCTGGTCGAGAAATCGTGTTTTAAACAATAAAAACGAGTCCCGGCCTTATTTAGTTCACATTTTTACTTTTGGTAAGCTAGCCCGTATTCATAACGCACTAAACCTTTTTATCGCGTTAAACGCCTTTTCTCGACAAGAAAAGCACCATTTCATCAAAAACAAACAAAACAACAAAAATGAATCTATTCAACAAGTCTGCAACACGTCCTTAAGAGTTGCATGATATCACACAATGTCAAAGTGTAATTTCTCCAGTTCTGATCATTGTTTAGGTTGTTGGTAGCTTAGTCTAATGCCAAAACACAGTGAAATCTTTTTATGGCTTTAAACGCGTTTTCTCCTCGAGAGAAACATGATTTCACTAAAAACGTTATAGTTTAAACATGCCTGTTGTACATGTGTGCAAACACTCAGAGCCTTAAGATAGGGGTTTCACCAATGTGTTTTTTGGTGAGAAACCTTCTATTTCAAGGTTCTGTGCGTTTTCAGACAAGTACAATATGTATTTACAGTGTTTCTGAGGAAATCCCTCCTTTTAATGCATTTTCTCGCAGAAAATGAGTCTCTCGCCATGGGAACATGGCTTTTTTTGAAAAAGCATATTCTGGTCGAGAAATCGTGTTTTAAACAATAAAAACGAGTCCCGGCCTTATTTAGTTCACATTTTTACTTTTGGTAAGCTAGCCCGTATTCATAACGCACTAAACCTTTTTATCGCGTTAAACGCCTTTTCTCGACAAGAAAAGCACCATTTCATCAAAAACAAACAAAACAACAAAAATGAATCTATTCAACAAGTCTGCAACACGTCCTTAAGAGTTGCATGATATCACACAATGTCAAAGTGTAATTTCTCCAGTTCTGATCATTGTTTAGGTTGTTGGTAGCTTAGTCTAATGCCAAAACACAGTGAAATCTTTTTATGGCTTTAAACGCGTTTTCTCCTCGAGAGAAACATGATTTCACTAAAAACGTTATAGTTTAAACATGCCTGTTGTACATGTGTGCAAACACTCAGAGCCTTAAGATAGGGGTTTCACCAATGTGTTTTTTGGTGAGAAACCTTCTATTTCAAGGTTCTGTGCGTTTTCAGACAAGTACAATATGTATTTACAGTGTTTCTGAGGAAATCCCTCCTTTTAATGCATTTTCTCGCAGAAAATGAGTCTCTCGCCATGGGAACATGGCTTTTTTTGAAAAAGCATATTCTGGTCGAGAAATCGTGTTTTAAACAATAAAAACGAGTCCCGGCCTTATTTAGTTCACATTTTTACTTTTGGTAAGCTAGCCCGTATTCATAACGCACTAAACCTTTTTATCGCGTTAAACGCCTTTTCTCGACAAGAAAAGCACCATTTCATCAAAAACAAACAAAACAACAAAAATGAATCTATTCAACAAGTCTGCAACACGTCCTTAAGAGTTGCATGATATCACACAATGTCAAAGTGTAATTTCTCCAGTTCTGATCATTGTTTAGGTTGTTGGTAGCTTAGACCAATGCCAAAACACAGTGAAATCTTTTTATGACTTTAAACGCGTTTTCTCCTCGAGAGAAACATGATTTCACCAAAAACGTTATAGTTTAAACATGCCTGTTGTACATGTGTGCAAACACTCAGAGCCTTAAGATAGGGGTTTCACCAATGTGTTTTTTGGTGAGAAACCTTCTATTTCAAGGTTCTGTGCGTTTTCAGACAAGTACAATATGTATTTACAGTGTTTCTGAGGAAATCCCTCCTTTTAATGCATTTTCTCGCAGAAAATGAGTCTCTCGCCATGGGAACATGGCTTTTTTTGAAAAAGCATATTCTGGTCGAGAAATCGTGTTTTAAACAATAAAAACGAGTCCCGGCCTTATTTAGTTCACATTTTTACTTTTGGTAAGCTAGCCCGTATTCATAACGCACTAAACCTTTTTATCGCGTTAAACGCCTTTTATCGACAAGAAAAGCACCATTTCATCAAAAACAAACAAAACAACAAAAATGAATCTATTCAACAAGTCTGCAACACGTCCTTAAGAGTTGCATGATATCACACAATGTCAAAGTGTAATTTCTCCAGTTCTGATCATTGTTTAGGTTGTTGGTAGCTTAGTCTAATGCCAAAACACAGTGAAATCTTTTTATGGCTTTAAACGCGTTTTCTCCTCGAGAGAAACATGATTTCACTAAAAACGTTATAGTTTAAACATGCCTGTTGTACATGTGTGCAAACACTCAGAGCCTTAAGATAGGGGTTTCACCAATGTGTTTTTTGGTGAGAAACCTTCTATTTCAAGGTTCTGTGCGTTTTCAGACAAGTACAATATGTATTTACAGTGTTTCTGAGGAAATCCCTCCTTTTAATGCATTTTCTCGCAGAAAATGAGTCTCTCGCCATGGGAACATGGCTTTTTTTGAAAAAGCATATTCTGGTCGAGAAATCGTGTTTTAAACAATAAAAACGAGTCCCGGCCTTATTTAGTTCACATTTTTACTTTTGGTAAGCTAGCCCGTATTCATAACGCACTAAACCTTTTTATCGCGTTAAACGCCTTTTCTCGACAAGAAAAGCACCATTTCATCAAAAACAAACAAAACAAGAAAAATGAATCTATTCAACAAGTCTGCAACACGTCCTTAAGAGTTGCATGATATCACACAATGTCAAAGTGTAATTTCTCCAGTTCTGATCATTGTTTAGGTTGTTGGTAGCTTAGTCTAATGCCAAAACACAGTGAAATCTTTTTATGGCTTTAAACGCGTTTTCTCCTCGAGAGAAACATGATTTCACTAAAAACGTTATAGTTTAAACATGCCTGTTGTACATGTGTGCAAACACTCAGAGCCTTAAGATAGGGGTTTCACCAATGTGTTTTTTGGTGAGAAACCTTCTATTTCAAGGTTCTGTGCGTTTTCAGACAAGTACAATATGTATTTACAGTGTTTCTGAGGAAATCCCTCCTTTTAATGCATTTTCTCGCAGAAAATGAGTCTCTCGCCATGGGAACATGGCTTTTTTTGAAAAAGCATATTCTGGTCGAGAAATCGTGTTTTAAACAATAAAAACGAGTCCCGGCCTTATTTAGTTCACATTTTTACTTTTGGTAAGCTAGCCCGTATTCATAACGCACTAAACCTTTTTATCGCGTTAAACGCCTTTTCTCGACAAGAAAAGCACCATTTCATCAAAAACAAACAAAACAACAAAAATGAATCTATTCAACAAGTCTGCAACACGTCCTTAAGAGTTGCATGATATCACACAATGTCAAAGTGTAATTTCTCCAGTTCTGATCATTGTTTAGGTTGTTCGTAGCTTAGACCAATGCCAAAACACAGTGAAATCTTTTTATGACTTTAAACGCGTTTTCTCCTCGAGAGAAACATGATTTCACCAAAAACGTTATAGTTTAAACATGCCTGTTGTACATGTGTGCAAACACTCAGAGCCTTAAGATAGGGGTTTCACCAATGTGTTTTTTGGTGAGAAACCTTCTATTTCAAGGTTCTGTGCGTTTTCAGACAAGTACAATATGTATTTACAGTGTTTCTGAGGAAATCCCTCCTTTTAATGCATTTTCTCGCAGAAAATGAGTCTCTCGCCATGGGAACATGGCTTTTTTTGAAAAAGCATATTCTGGTCGAGAAATCGTGTTTTAAACAATAAAAACGAGTCCCGGCCTTATTTAGTTCACATTTTTACTTTTGGTAAGCTAGCCCGTATTCATAACGCACTAAACCTTTTTATCGCGTTAAACGCCTTTTCTCGACAAGAAAAGCACAATTTCATCAAAAACAAACAAAACAAGAAAAATGAAACTATTCAACAAGTCTGCAACACGTCCTTAAGAGTTGCATGATTTCACACAATGTCAATGTGTAATTTCTCCAGTTCTGATCATTGTTTAGGTTGTTGGTAGCTTGGTCCAATGCCAAAACACAGTGAAATCTTTTTATGGCTTTAAACGCGTTTTCTCCTCGAGAGAAACATGATTTCACTAAAAACGTTATAGTTTAAACATGCCTGTTGTACATGTGTGCAAACACTCAGAGCCTTAAGATAGGGGTTTCACCAATGTGTTTTTTGGTGAGAAACCTTCTATTTCAAGGTTCTGTGCGTTTTCAGACAAGTACAATATGTATTTATAGTGTTTCTGAGGAAATCCCTCCTTTTAATGCATTTTCTCGCAGAAAATGAGTCTCTCGCCATGGGAACATGGCTTTTTTTGAAAAAGCATATTCTGGTCGAGAAATCGTGTTTTAAACAATAAAAACGAGTCCCGGCCTTATTTAGTTCACATTTTTACTTTTGGTAAGCTAGCCCGTATTCATAACGCACTAAACTATTTTATCGCGTTAAACGCCTTTTCTCGACAAGAAAAGCACCATTTCATAAAACAAACAAAACAAGAAAAATGAATCTATTCAACAAGTCTGCAACACGTCCTTAAGAGTTGCATGATATCACACAATGTCAATGTGTAATTTCTCCAGTTCTGATCATTGTTTAGGTTGTTGGTAGCTTGGTCCAATGCCAAAACACAGTGAAATCTTTTTATGGCTTTAAACGCGTTTTCTCCTCGAGAGAAACATGATTTCACTAAAAACGTTATAGTTTAAACATGCCTGTTGTACATGTGTGCAAACACTCAGAGCCTTAAGATAGGGGTTTCACCAATGTGTTTTTTGGTGAGAAACCTTCTATTCCAAGGTTCTGTGCGTTTTCAGACAAGTACAATATGTATTTATAGTGTTTCTGAGGAAATCCCTCCTTTTAATGCATTTTCTCGCAGAAAAGGAGTCTCTCGCCATGGGAACATGGCTTTTTTTGAAAAAGCATATTCTGGTCGAGAAATCGTGTTTTAAACAATGGGAACGACTCCCGGCCTTATTTAATTCTCATTTTTACTTTTGGTAAGCTAGCCCGTATTCATAACGCACTAAACCTTTTTATCGCGTTAAACGCCTTTTCTCGACAAGAAAAGCACCATTTCATCAAAAACAAACAAAACAACAAAAATGAATCTATTCAACAAGTCTGCAACACGTCCTTAAGAGTTGCATGATTTCACACAATGTCAATGTGTAATTTCTCCAGTGCTGATCATTGTTTAGGTTGTTGGTAGCTTGGTCCAATGCCAAAACACAGTGAAATCTTTTTATGACTTTAAACGCGTTTTCTCCTCGAGAGAAACATGATTTCACCAAAAACGTTATAGTTTAAACATGCCTGTTGTACATGTGTGCAAACACTCAGAGCCTTAAGATAGGGGTTTCACCAATGTGTTTTTTGGTGAGAAACCTTCTATTTCAAGGTTCTGTGCGTTTTCAGACAAGTACAATATGTATTTACAGTGTTTCTGAGGAAATCCCTCCTTTTAATGCATTTTCTCGCAGAAAATGAGTCTCTCGCCATGGGAACATGGCTTTTTTTGAAAAAGCATATTCTGGTCGAGAAATCGTGTTTTAAACAATAAAAACGAGTCCCGGCCTTATTTAGTTCACATTTTTACTTTTGGTAAGCTAGCCCGTATTCATAACGCACTAAACCTTTTTATCGCGTTAAACGCCTTTTATCGACAAGAAAAGCACAATTTCATCAAAAACAAACAAAACAAGAAAAATGAAACTATTCAACAAGTCTGCAACACGTCCTTAAGAGTTGCATGATTTCACACAATGTCAATGTGTAATTTCTCCAGTTCTGATCATTGTTTAGGTTGTTGGTAGCTTGGTCCAATGCCAAAACACAGTGAAATCTTTTTATGGCTTTAAACGCGTTTTCTCCTCGAGAGAAACATGATTTCACCAAAAACGTTATAGTTTAAACATGCCTGTTGTACATGTGTGCAAACACTCAGAGCCTTAAGATAGGGGTTTCACCAATGTGTTTTTTGGTGAGAAACCTTCTATTTCAAGGTTCTGTGCGTTTTCAGACAAGTACAATATGTATTTACAGTGTTTCTGAGGAAATCCCTCCTTTTAATGCATTTTCTCGCAGAAAATGAGTCTCTCGCCATGGGAACATGGCTTTTTTTGAAAAAGCATATTCTGGTCGAGAAATCGTGTTTTAAACAATAAAAACGAGTCCCGGCCTTATTTAGTTCACATTTTTACTTTTGGTAAGCTAGCCCGTATTCATAACGCACTAAACCTTTTTATCGCGTTAAACGCCTTTTCTCGACAAGAAAAGCACCATTTCATCAAAAACAAACAAAACAACAAAAATGAATCTATTCAACAAGTCTGCAACACGTCCTTAAGAGTTGCATGATATCACACAATGTCAATGTGTAATTTCTCCAGTTCTGATCATTGTTTAGGTTGTTGGTAGCTTGGTCCAATGCCAAAACACAGTGAAATCTTTTTATGGCTTTAAACGCGTTTTCTCCTCGAGAGAAACATGATTTCACTAAAAACGTTATAGTTTAAACATGCCTGTTGTACATGTGTGCAAACACTCAGAGCCTTAAGATAGGGGTTTCACCAATGTGTTTTTTGGTGAGAAACCTTCTATTCCAAGGTTCTGTGCGTTTTCAGACAAGTACAATATGTATTTATAGTGTTTCTGAGGAAATCCCTCCTTTTAATGCATTTTCTCGCAGAAAAGGAGTCTCTCGCCATGGGAACATGGCTTTTTTTGAAAAAGCATATTCTGGTCGAGAAATCGTGTTTTAAACAATGAGAACGACTCCCGGCCTTATTTAATTCTCATTTTTACTTTTGGTAAGCTAGCCCGTATTCATAACGCACTAAACCTTTTTATCGCGTTAAACGCCTTTTCTCGACAAGAAAAGCACCATTTCATCAAAAACAAACAAAACAACAAAAATGAATCTATTCAACAAGTCTGCAACACGTCCTTAAGAGTTGCATGATTTCACACAATGTCAATGTGTAATTTCTCCAGTGCTGATCATTGTTTAGGTTGTTGGTAGCTTGGTCCAATGCCAAAACACAGTGAAATCTTTTTATGGCTTTAAACGCGTTTTCTCCTCGAGAGAAAAATGATTTCACTAAAAACGTTATAGTTTAAACATGCCTGTTGTACATGTGTGCAAACACTCAGAGCCTTAAGATAGGGGTTTCACCAATGTGTTTTTTGGTGAGAAACCTTCTATTTCAAGGTTCTGTGCGTTTTCAGACAAGTACAATATATATTTATAGTGTTTCTGAGGAAATCCCTCCTTTTAATGCATTTTCTCGCAGAAAATGAGTCTCGCCATGGGAACATGGCTTTTTTGAAAAAGCATATTCTGGTCGAGAAATCGTGTTTTAAACAATGAGAACGACTCCCGGCCTTATTTAGTTCACATTTTTACTTTTGGTAAGCTAGCCCGTATTCATAACGCACTAAACCTTTTTATCGCGTTAAACGCCTTTTATCGACAAGAAAAGCACCATTTCATCAAAAACAAACAAAACAACAAAAATGAATCTATTCAACAAGTCTGCAACACGTCCTTAAGAGTTGCATGATATCACACAATGTCAAAGTGTAATTTCTCCAGTTCTGATCATTGTTTAGGTTGTTGGTAGCTTAGTCCAATGCCAAAACACAGTGAAATCTTTTTATGGCTTTAAACGCGTTTTCTCCTCGAGAGAAAAATGATTTCACTAAAAACGTTATAGTTTAAACATGCCTGTTGTACATGTGTGCAAACACTCAGAGCCTTAAGATAGGGGTTTCACCAATGTGTATTTTTTGGTGAGAAACCTTCTATTTCAAGGTTCTGTGCGTTTTCAGACAAGTACAATATGTATTTATAGTGTTTCTGAGGAAATCCCTCCTTTTAATGCATTTTCTCGCAGAAAATGAGTCTCTCGCCATGGGAACATGGCTTTTTTTGAAAAAGCATATTCTGGTCGAGAAATCGTGTTTTAAACAATAAAAACGAGTCCCGGCCTTATTTAGTTCACATTTTTACTTTTGGTAAGCTAGCCCGTATTCATAACGCACTAAACCTTTTTATCGCGTTAAACGCCTTTTCTCGACAAGAAAAGCACCATTTCATCAAAAACAAACAAAACAACAAAAATGAATCTATTCAACAAGTCTGCAACACGTCCTTAAGAGTTGCATGATATCACACAATGTCAAAGTGTAATTTCTCCAGTTCTGATCATTGTTTAGGTTGTTGGTAGCTTAGACCAATGCCAAAACACAGTGAAATCTTTTTATGACTTTAAACGCGTTTTCTCCTCGAGAGAAACATGATTTCACTAAAAACGTTATAGTTTAAACATGCCTGTTGTACATGTGTGCAAACACTCAGAGCCTTAAGATAGGGGTTTCACCAATGTGTTTTTTGGTGAGAAACCTTCTATTTCAAGGTTCTGTGCGTTTTCAGACAAGTACAATATGTATTTATAGTGTTTCTGAGGAAATCCCTCCTTTTAATGCATTTTCTAGCAGAAAATGAGTCTCTCGCCATGGGAACATGGCTTTTTTTGAAAAAGCATATTCTGGTCGAGAAATCGTGTTTTAAACAATAAAAACGAGTCCCGGCCTTATTTAGTTCACATTTTTACTTTTGGTGAGCTAGCCCGTATTCATAACGCACTAAACCTTTTTATCGCGTTAAACGCCTTTTCTCGACAAGAAAAGCACCATTTCATCAAAAACAAACAAAACAAGAAAAATGAATCTATTCAACAAGTCTGCAACACGTCCTTAAGAGTTGCATGATATCACACAATGTCAAAGTGTAATTTCTCCAGTTCTGATCATTGTTTAGGTTGTTCGTAGCTTAGACCAATGCCAAAACACAGTGAAATCTTTTTATGACTTTAAACGCGTTTTCTCCTCGAGAGAAACATGATTTCACCAAAAACGTTATAGTTTAAACATGCCTGTTGTACATGTGTGCAAACACTCAGAGCCTTAAGATAGGGGTTTCACCAATGTGTTTTTTGGTGAGAAACCTTCTATTTCAAGGTTCTGTGCGTTTTCAGACAAGTACAATATGTATTTACAGTGTTTCTGAGGAAATCCCTCCTTTTAATGCATTTTCTCGCAGAAAATGAGTCTCTCGCCATGGGAACATGGCTTTTTTTGAAAAAGCATATTCTGGTCGAGAAATCGTGTTTTAAACAATAAAAACGAGTCCCGGCCTTATTTAGTTCACATTTTTACTTTTGGTAAGCTAGCCCGTATTCATAACGCACTAAACCTTTTTATCGCGTTAAACGCCTTTTCTCGACAAGAAAAGCACAATTTCATCAAAAACAAACAAAACAAGAAAAATGAAACTATTCAACAAGTCTGCAACACGTCCTTAAGAGTTGCATGATTTCACACAATGTCAATGTGTAATTTCTCCAGTTCTGATCATTGTTTAGGTTGTTGGTAGCTTGGTCCAATGCCAAAACACAGTGAAATCTTTTTATGGCTTTAAACGCGTTTTCTCCTCGAGAGAAACATGATTTCACTAAAAACGTTATAGTTTAAACATGCCTGTTGTACATGTGTGCAAACACTCAGAGCCTTAAGATAGGGGTTTCACCAATGTGTTTTTTGGTGAGAAACCTTCTATTTCAAGGTTCTGTGCGTTTTCAGACAAGTACAATATGTATTTATAGTGTTTCTGAGGAAATCCCTCCTTTTAATGCATTTTCTCGCAGAAAATGAGTCTCTCGCCATGGGAACATGGCTTTTTTTGAAAAAGCATATTCTGGTCGAGAAATCGTGTTTTAAACAATAAAAACGAGTCCCGGCCTTATTTAGTTCACATTTTTACTTTTGGTAAGCTAGCCCGTATTCATAACGCACTAAACTATTTTATCGCGTTAAACGCCTTTTCTCGACAAGAAAAGCACCATTTCATCAAAAACAAACAAAACAAGAAAAATGAATCTATTCAACAAGTCTGCAACACGTCCTTAAGAGTTGCATGATATCACACAATGTCAATGTGTAATTTCTCCAGTTCTGATCATTGTTTAGGTTGTTGGTAGCTTGGTCCAATGCCAAAACACAGTGAAATCTTTTTATGGCTTTAAACGCGTTTTCTCCTCGAGAGAAACATGATTTCACTAAAAACGTTATAGTTTAAACATGCCTGTTGTACATGTGTGCAAACACTCAGAGCCTTAAGATAGGGGTTTCACCAATGTGTTTTTTGGTGAGAAACCTTCTATTCCAAGGTTCTGTGCGTTTTCAGACAAGTACAATATGTATTTATAGTGTTTCTGAGGAAATCCCTCCTTTTAATGCATTTTCTCGCAGAAAAGGAGTCTCTCGCCATGGGAACATGGCTTTTTTTGAAAAAGCATATTCTGGTCGAGAAATCGTGTTTTAAACAATGAGAACGACTCCCGGCCTTATTTAATTCTCATTTTTACTTTTGGTAAGCTAGCCCGTATTCATAACGCACTAAACCTTTTTATCGCGTTAAACGCCTTTTCTCGACAAGAAAAGCACCATTTCATCAAAAACAAACAAAACAACAAAAATGAATCTATTCAACAAGTCTGCAACACGTCCTTAAGAGTTGCATGATTTCACACAATGTCAATGTGTAATTTCTCCAGTGCTGATCATTGTTTAGGTTGTTGGTAGCTTGGTCCAATGCCAAAACACAGTGAAATCTTTTTATGGCTTTAAACGCGTTTTCTCCTCGAGAGAAAAATGATTTCACTAAAAACGTTATAGTTTAAACATGCCTGTTGTACATGTGTGCAAACACTCAGAGCCTTAAGATAGGGGTTTCACCAATGTGTTTTTTGGTGAGAAACCTTCTATTTCAAGGTTCTGTGCGTTTTCAGACAAGTACAATATATATTTATAGTGTTTCTGAGGAAATCCCTCCTTTTAATGCATTTTCTCGCAGAAAATGAGTCTCGCCATGGGAACATGGCTTTTTTGAAAAAGCATATTCTGGTCGAGAAATCGTGTTTTAAACAATGAGAACGACTCCCGGCCTTATTTAGTTCACATTTTTACTTTTGGTAAGCTAGCCCGTATTCATAACGCACTAAACCTTTTTATCGCGTTAAACGCCTTTTCTCGACAAGAAAAGCACAATTTCATCAAAAACAAACAAAACAAGAAAAATGAAACTATTCAACAAGTCTGCAACACGTCCTTAAGAGTTGCATGATATCACACAATGTCAAAGTGTAATTTCTCCAGTTCTGATCATTGTTTAGGTTGTTGGTAGCTTAGTCCAATGCCAAAACACAGTGAAATCTTTTTATGGCTTTAAACGCGTTTTCTCCTCGAGAGAAAAATGATTTCACTAAAAACGTTATAGTTTAAACATGCCTGTTGTACATGTGTGCAAACACTCAGAGCCTTAAGATAGGGGTTTCACCAATGTGTATTTTTTGGTGAGAAACCTTCTATTTCAAGGTTCTGTGCGTTTTCAGACAAGTACAATATGTATTTATAGTGTTTCTGAGGAAATCCCTCCTTTTAATGCATTTTCTCGCAGAAAATGAGTCTCTCGCCATGGGAACATGGCTTTTTTTGAAAAAGCATATTCTGGTCGAGATATCGTGTTTTAAACAATAAAAACGAGTCCCGGCCTTATTTAGTTCACATTTTTACTTTTGGTAAGCTAGCCCGTATTCATAACGCACTAAACCTTTTTATCGCGTTAAACGCCTTTTCTCGACAAGAAAAGCACCATTTCATCAAAAACAAACAAAACAAGAAAAATGAATCTATTCAACAAGTCTGCAACACGTCCTTAAGAGTTGCATGATATCACACAATGTCAAAGTGTAATTTCTCCAGTTCTGATCATTGTTTAGGTTGTTGGTAGCTTAGACCAATGCCAAAACACAGTGAAATCTTTTTATGACTTTAAACGCGTTTTCTCCTCGAGAGAAACATGATTTCACTAAAAACGTTATAGTTTAAACATGCCTGTTGTACATGTGTGCAAACACTCAGAGCCTTAAGATAGGGGTTTCACCAATGTGTTTTTTGGTGAGAAACCTTCTATTTCAAGGTTCTGTGCGTTTTCAGACAAGTACAATATGTATTTATAGTGTTTCTGAGGAAATCCCTCCTTTTAATGCATTTTCTAGCAGAAAATGAGTCTCTCGCCATGGGAACATGGCTTTTTTTGAAAAAGCATATTCTGGTCGAGAAATCGTGTTTTAAACAATAAAAACGAGTCCCGGCCTTATTTAGTTCACATTTTTACTTTTGGTGAGCTAGCCCGTATTCATAACGCACTAAACCTTTTTATCGCGTTAAACGCCTTTTCTCGACAAGAAAAGCACCATTTCATCAAAAACAAACAAAACAAGAAAAATGAATCTATTCAACAAGTCTGCAACACGTCCTTAAGAGTTGCATGATATCACACAATGTCAAAGTGTAATTTCTCCAGTTCTGATCATTGTTTAGGTTGTTCGTAGCTTAGACCAATGCCAAAACACAGTGAAATCTTTTTATGACTTTAAACGCGTTTTCTCCTCGAGAGAAACATGATTTCACCAAAAACGTTATAGTTTAAACATGCCTGTTGTACATGTGTGCAAACACTCAGAGCCTTAAGATAGGGGTTTCACCAATGTGTTTTTTGGTGAGAAACCTTCTATTTCAAGGTTCTGTGCGTTTTCAGACAAGTACAATATGTATTTACAGTGTTTCTGAGGAAATCCCTCCTTTTAATGCATTTTCTCGCAGAAAATGAGTCTCTCGCCATGGGAACATGGCTTTTTTTGAAAAAGCATATTCTGGTCGAGAAATCGTGTTTTAAACAATGAGAACGACTCCCGGCCTTATTTAATTCTCATTTTTACTTTTGGTAAGCTAGCCCGTATTCATAACGCACTAAACCTTTTTATCGCGTTAAACGCCTTTTCTCGACAAGAAAAGCACCATTTCATCAAAAACAAACAAAACAACAAAAATGAATCTATTCAACAAGTCTGCAACACGTCCTTAAGAGTTGCATGATTTCACACAATGTCAATGTGTAATTTCTCCAGTGCTGATCATTGTTTAGGTTGTTGGTAGCTTGGTCCAATGCCAAAACACAGTGAAATCTTTTTATGGCTTTAAACGCGTTTTCTCCTCGAGAGAAAAATGATTTCACTAAAAACGTTATAGTTTAAACATGCCTGTTGTACATGTGTGCAAACACTCAGAGCCTTAAGATAGGGGTTTCACCAATGTGTTTTTTGGTGAGAAACCTTCTATTTCAAGGTTCTGTGCGTTTTCAGACAAGTACAATATATATTTATAGTGTTTCTGAGGAAATCCCTCCTTTTAATGCATTTTCTCGCAGAAAATGAGTCTCGCCATGGGAACATGGCTTTTTTGAAAAAGCATATTCTGGTCGAGAAATCGTGTTTTAAACAATGAGAACGACTCCCGGCCTTATTTAGTTCACATTTTTACTTTTGGTAAGCTAGCCCGTATTCATAACGCACTAAACCTTTTTATCGCGTTAAACGCCTTTTATCGACAAGAAAAGCACCATTTCATCAAAAACAAACAAAACAACAAAAATGAATCTATTCAACAAGTCTGCAACACGTCCTTAAGAGTTGCATGATATCACACAATGTCAAAGTGTAATTTCTCCAGTTCTGATCATTGTTTAGGTTGTTGGTAGCTTAGTCCAATGCCAAAACACAGTGAAATCTTTTTATGGCTTTAAACGCGTTTTCTCCTCGAGAGAAAAATGATTTCACTAAAAACGTTATAGTTTAAACATGCCTGTTGTACATGTGTGCAAACACTCAGAGCCTTAAGATAGGGGTTTCACCAATGTGTATTTTTTGGTGAGAAACCTTCTATTTCAAGGTTCTGTGCGTTTTCAGACAAGTACAATATGTATTTATAGTGTTTCTGAGGAAATCCCTCCTTTTAATGCATTTTCTCGCAGAAAATGAGTCTCTCGCCATGGGAACATGGCTTTTTTTGAAAAAGCATATTCTGGTCGAGAAATCGTGTTTTAAACAATAAAAACGAGTCCCGGCCTTATTTAGTTCACATTTTTACTTTTGGTAAGCTAGCCCGTATTCATAACGCACTAAACCTTTTTATCGCGTTAAACGCCTTTTCTCGACAAGAAAAGCACCATTTCATCAAAAACAAACAAAACAACAAAAATGAATCTATTCAACAAGTCTGCAACACGTCCTTAAGAGTTGCATGATATCACACAATGTCAAAGTGTAATTTCTCCAGTTCTGATCATTGTTTAGGTTGTTGGTAGCTTAGACCAATGCCAAAACACAGTGAAATCTTTTTATGACTTTAAACGCGTTTTCTCCTCGAGAGAAACATGATTTCACTAAAAACGTTATAGTTTAAACATGCCTGTTGTACATGTGTGCAAACACTCAGAGCCTTAAGATAGGGGTTTCACCAATGTGTTTTTTGGTGAGAAACCTTCTATTTCAAGGTTCTGTGCGTTTTCAGACAAGTACAATATGTATTTATAGTGTTTCTGAGGAAATCCCTCCTTTTAATGCATTTTCTAGCAGAAAATGAGTCTCTCGCCATGGGAACATGGCTTTTTTTGAAAAAGCATATTCTGGTCGAGAAATCGTGTTTTAAACAATAAAAACGAGTCCCGGCCTTATTTAGTTCACATTTTTACTTTTGGTGAGCTAGCCCGTATTCATAACGCACTAAACCTTTTTATCGCGTTAAACGCCTTTTCTCGACAAGAAAAGCACCATTTCATCAAAAACAAACAAAACAAGAAAAATGAATCTATTCAACAAGTCTGCAACACGTCCTTAAGAGTTGCATGATATCACACAATGTCAAAGTGTAATTTCTCCAGTTCTGATCATTGTTTAGGTTGTTCGTAGCTTAGACCAATGCCAAAACACAGTGAAATCTTTTTATGACTTTAAACGCGTTTTCTCCTCGAGAGAAACATGATTTCACCAAAAACGTTATAGTTTAAACATGCCTGTTGTACATGTGTGCAAACACTCAGAGCCTTAAGATAGGGGTTTCACCAATGTGTTTTTTGGTGAGAAACCTTCTATTTCAAGGTTCTGTGCGTTTTCAGACAAGTACAATATGTATTTACAGTGTTTCTGAGGAAATCCCTCCTTTTAATGCATTTTCTCGCAGAAAATGAGTCTCTCGCCATGGGAACATGGCTTTTTTTGAAAAAGCATATTCTGGTCGAGAAATCGTGTTTTAAACAATAAAAACGAGTCCCGGCCTTATTTAGTTCACATTTTTACTTTTGGTAAGCTAGCCCGTATTCATAACGCACTAAACCTTTTTATCGCGTTAAACGCCTTTTCTCGACAAGAAAAGCACAATTTCATCAAAAACAAACAAAACAAGAAAAATGAAACTATTCAACAAGTCTGCAACACGTCCTTAAGAGTTGCATGATTTCACACAATGTCAATGTGTAATTTCTCCAGTTCTGATCATTGTTTAGGTTGTTGGTAGCTTGGTCCAATGCCAAAACACAGTGAAATCTTTTTATGGCTTTAAACGCGTTTTCTCCTCGAGAGAAACATGATTTCACTAAAAACGTTATAGTTTAAACATGCCTGTTGTACATGTGTGCAAACACTCAGAGCCTTAAGATAGGGGTTTCACCAATGTGTTTTTTGGTGAGAAACCTTCTATTTCAAGGTTCTGTGCGTTTTCAGACAAGTACAATATGTATTTATAGTGTTTCTGAGGAAATCCCTCCTTTTAATGCATTTTCTCGCAGAAAATGAGTCTCTCGCCATGGGAACATGGCTTTTTTTGAAAAAGCATATTCTGGTCGAGAAATCGTGTTTTAAACAATAAAAACGAGTCCCGGCCTTATTTAGTTCACATTTTTACTTTTGGTAAGCTAGCCCGTATTCATAACGCACTAAACTATTTTATCGCGTTAAACGCCTTTTCTCGACAAGAAAAGCACCATTTCATCAAAAACAAACAAAACAAGAAAAATGAATCTATTCAACAAGTCTGCAACACGTCCTTAAGAGTTGCATGATATCACACAATGTCAATGTGTAATTTCTCCAGTTCTGATCATTGTTTAGGTTGTTGGTAGCTTGGTCCAATGCCAAAACACAGTGAAATCTTTTTATGGCTTTAAACGCGTTTTCTCCTCGAGAGAAACATGATTTCACTAAAAACGTTATAGTTTAAACATGCCTGTTGTACATGTGTGCAAACACTCAGAGCCTTAAGATAGGGGTTTCACCAATGTGTTTTTTGGTGAGAAACCTTCTATTCCAAGGTTCTGTGCGTTTTCAGACAAGTACAATATGTATTTATAGTGTTTCTGAGGAAATCCCTCCTTTTAATGCATTTTCTCGCAGAAAAGGAGTCTCTCGCCATGGGAACATGGCTTTTTTTGAAAAAGCATATTCTGGTCGAGAAATCGTGTTTTAAACAATGAGAACGACTCCCGGCCTTATTTAATTCTCATTTTTACTTTTGGTAAGCTAGCCCGTATTCATAACGCACTAAACCTTTTTATCGCGTTAAACGCCTTTTCTCGACAAGAAAAGCACCATTTCATCAAAAACAAACAAAACAACAAAAATGAATCTATTCAACAAGTCTGCAACACGTCCTTAAGAGTTGCATGATTTCACACAATGTCAATGTGTAATTTCTCCAGTGCTGATCATTGTTTAGGTTGTTGGTAGCTTGGTCCAATGCCAAAACACAGTGAAATCTTTTTATGGCTTTAAACGCGTTTTCTCCTCGAGAGAAAAATGATTTCACTAAAAACGTTATAGTTTAAACATGCCTGTTGTACATGTGTGCAAACACTCAGAGCCTTAAGATAGGGGTTTCACCAATGTGTTTTTTGGTGAGAAACCTTCTATTTCAAGGTTCTGTGCGTTTTCAGACAAGTACAATATATATTTATAGTGTTTCTGAGGAAATCCCTCCTTTTAATGCATTTTCTCGCAGAAAATGAGTCTCGCCATGGGAACATGGCTTTTTTGAAAAAGCATATTCTGGTCGAGAAATCGTGTTTTAAACAATGAGAACGACTCCCGGCCTTATTTAGTTCACATTTTTACTTTTGGTAAGCTAGCCCGTATTCATAACGCACTAAACCTTTTTATCGCGTTAAACGCCTTTTCTCGACAAGAAAAGCACAATTTCATCAAAAACAAACAAAACAAGAAAAATGAAACTATTCAACAAGTCTGCAACACGTCCTTAAGAGTTGCATGATATCACACAATGTCAAAGTGTAATTTCTCCAGTTCTGATCATTGTTTAGGTTGTTGGTAGCTTAGTCCAATGCCAAAACACAGTGAAATCTTTTTATGGCTTTAAACGCGTTTTCTCCTCGAGAGAAAAATGATTTCACTAAAAACGTTATAGTTTAAACATGCCTGTTGTACATGTGTGCAAACACTCAGAGCCTTAAGATAGGGGTTTCACCAATGTGTATTTTTTGGTGAGAAACCTTCTATTTCAAGGTTCTGTGCGTTTTCAGACAAGTACAATATGTATTTATAGTGTTTCTGAGGAAATCCCTCCTTTTAATGCATTTTCTCGCAGAAAATGAGTCTCTCGCCATGGGAACATGGCTTTTTTTGAAAAAGCATATTCTGGTCGAGATATCGTGTTTTAAACAATAAAAACGAGTCCCGGCCTTATTTAGTTCACATTTTTACTTTTGGTAAGCTAGCCCGTATTCATAACGCACTAAACCTTTTTATCGCGTTAAACGCCTTTTCTCGACAAGAAAAGCACCATTTCATCAAAAACAAACAAAACAAGAAAAATGAATCTATTCAACAAGTCTGCAACACGTCCTTAAGAGTTGCATGATATCACACAATGTCAAAGTGTAATTTCTCCAGTTCTGATCATTGTTTAGGTTGTTGGTAGCTTAGACCAATGCCAAAACACAGTGAAATCTTTTTATGACTTTAAACGCGTTTTCTCCTCGAGAGAAACATGATTTCACTAAAAACGTTATAGTTTAAACATGCCTGTTGTACATGTGTGCAAACACTCAGAGCCTTAAGATAGGGGTTTCACCAATGTGTTTTTTGGTGAGAAACCTTCTATTTCAAGGTTCTGTGCGTTTTCAGACAAGTACAATATGTATTTATAGTGTTTCTGAGGAAATCCCTCCTTTTAATGCATTTTCTAGCAGAAAATGAGTCTCTCGCCATGGGAACATGGCTTTTTTTGAAAAAGCATATTCTGGTCGAGAAATCGTGTTTTAAACAATAAAAACGAGTCCCGGCCTTATTTAGTTCACATTTTTACTTTTGGTGAGCTAGCCCGTATTCATAACGCACTAAACCTTTTTATCGCGTTAAACGCCTTTTCTCGACAAGAAAAGCACCATTTCATCAAAAACAAACAAAACAAGAAAAATGAATCTATTCAACAAGTCTGCAACACGTCCTTAAGAGTTGCATGATATCACACAATGTCAAAGTGTAATTTCTCCAGTTCTGATCATTGTTTAGGTTGTTCGTAGCTTAGACCAATGCC